>NC_141818.1:44996657-45176657 GCF_982586985.1 Callionymus lyra | reverse complement strand
CACACACACACACTCGGATACATAGAACTACATGCAGACAGACACACACAAACACACACAGTTTTAGCTCCTTCATCAAATGTTAATAACAAGCCAGTGAACTTCACACACACTTTTACAAGAGTTTCTTTTACAGTCGTCACTGCAGGCGTCTGCACCGAAGCTCCAGCCTCCAAAATAACCTGCATTAAAAAAGGTGTATTTTTGCAAACGTTCGTCTCCAAATGTGCCGAACAGACGATGGCGCCGTTTTCCCAGAACCCTGGCACGTCTTGGACTCGTTTGAAACGTGACCCCCTGGATGTGATGTTCGGGGGCCGCGGGGAAGCGGCGGGAGGCGGAGAACAGGTCGAAGAAGAAGTGCTGTAGCGTGAGATGAAGGAGGAGAGGTTATATGAGGAGGAGAGAAAGTGTGTGTATGTGTGTGTGTGTGTGTGTGTGGGGGTGTGTGTGTGTGTGTGTGTGTGTGTGTGTGTGTGTGTGTGTGTGTGTGTGTGTGTGTGTGTGTGTGTGTGGTTATGAATCCTGAGGGAGGGTCTGGCAGCTGTTTCGCACTCGTCCAGATGTCAGAGTGGAAACAGTAGACGAACATCACAGGAAGGTGCAGAGACAAGAACAGACTCATGATCACATGAAAGAGACTGATGGAGAATCTTTAAACATCCATCCATCCATCCATCCATCCACCCATCCATCCATTTTACATCTTCCTTCCTTCCTTCCTTCCTTCCTTCCTTCCTTCCTTCCTTCCTTCCTTCCTTCTGTCCTTCCATCTATCCATCCGTCCATCCATCCATATATCCGTCCTTCCGTCCCTCCTTCCTTCCTTCCTTCCTTCCTTCCTTCCTTCCTTCCTTCCTTCCTTCCTTCCTTCCTTCCTTCCTTCCTTCCTTCCTTCCTTCCTTCCTTCCTTCCTTCCTTCCTTCCTTCCTTCCTTCCTTCCTTCCTTCTGTCCTTCCATCTATCCATCCGTCCATCCATCCATATATCTGTCCTTCCGTCCCTCCTTCCTTCCTTCCTTCCTTCCTTCCTTCCTTCCTTCCTTCCTTCCTTCCTTCCTTCCTTCCTTCCTTCCTTCCTTCCTTCCTTCCTTCCTTCCTTCCTTCCTTCCTTCCTTCCTTCCTTCCTTCCTTCCTTCCTTCCTGGATCTATCCATCAATCTATGTTCTCCTTAGCCTCATGTCAACTAAGGGTTGGGTTTATTTATCTGTTTCTTTTTAAAGTTATGGAAAAAAATGTTTGTTCATTTTAATGTAGCAACTGGAGCTCAGCTGTCTTGAGTGAAGTTTGAATGAGTGAGAGAGAGAGAGAGAGAGAGAGAGAGAGACTGATTCATGTCGGAAAAGTCATGTTGTGAAAACAACATCCCAAGATGAGCCTCGTCACTCAACGATAATCCTAGAGAGTAAGAGGAACAATTTTAAACATTTTGTGAACAACACAGGTGTCCCAGAAAATCAAGGAAAAGCCTACACGAATAAGAAGGATTTCTCTCCTCTGGTCCTGAACCATGTTCAGGAACCATCAGTAGATTCTGATCCACAGACCTCAGAGCCCGAGCTGGGGTGTAAGTCTGGATCAGATCACTGATGGAAGGTCTGACCATGAATAGATCTGAAAGTAAGAACCAGAATTTTAAAATGATCCTGAAAGAAACTGGAAGCCAGTGAAGAGTTTTAAGGATCTGAGAAATGTGAGTTCTTCTACTAGAGCGGGTCAACCTTGCATCTAGATGAAGTTAAAGTGGCATTTATGAAAAAAAAACTGTGGGAGGAAACTGGAGTTTGCAAAGGAAGCCACCGATCCTAAAGTCGAGTTCATCCGACTCAAAGACTGAACGTAACCCTTGTGTTACCTCAGAAGGGCCGACAACAAACAACAAGGGATACCAAAAACACTTTTGTTTTTGATCCTCGGAAATTACTTTGACCCTGAAATAACTCAAGGGTTCAGAAGCCAATCGAGGAGTTTAGTTTCGGCCCACTATGGGTCATGGACGCTGACCTACGAGAGCCACAGGGTTCTTAGAGGTGCAGCTCTACCTCAGACGGTCCCAGACACCTGATGGATCTGTGGCAGTGATGGTGATGGACGATGATGGTTCTGCTATCAAGTTTTAGCCGTTGATACGGGAGCGTTGCACTTTGGCTAGCCCTTTCTCCTACCAGCACCTGAGGGCGACACTTCAGATGGAGTGTATCTGTTTCCCCTTCGCAGGATGTTTTGAAAGTGAAAGCCGTTCCAGGGTCGGTGTGTATGTGGGTGTGCACACACACACACACAAACCCGCACACACCCACGAGTACTTTGAACTGCAACTGTCACCTTTTAAGTGGAAATGTTAAGTTGGTACAAGCGCAGCTGCAGACTGGAGGCTGGAGCACTTCGACGTCTCGGGTGAATCTTTTCAGGTTATGTCAGATTACTGGGAGTTGCACCATCGCTACAGGCCTCCTGGGGGGAAACGATCGCAGATGAAAGAGACCAGTTTGAAAAAACCTGTTGCCAGATTGCGTGGTTTTGCACCATGACTTTGAACTTCATCTGAAACCAGTGAGACACGATGTTTCCTCCCAACTTTGGAAAGCAACATCCTGGTACTTGTTCACTAAAGAACCTACGAGCCCATATTCACGATGAAAACAAACATTCCAGTGGCGTTTTTACCACCTCCTTTAACCCTTGTGTTATCTCAAGGTTAAGGTGACGCAAAGGCCAAACAAATTGTTTGAGGTATCCCTTGTGTTGTCTCTGGGTCAAGGTGAATGACCTCCCTGGCTGTAACGGATTTAACCGGCCCAGTGATCAAGTAGAACCAATGATGGTCAGAGTACCTGGTTAACACAAGGGATACCACAAACACTTTGGTTTAGACTTAGACTTAGACTTAGACTGCACTTTATTGATCCCTTTGAGATGACACTCAGGGAAATTTCTGAAGTTTACAGGCCTTTGGTTCACCTTGACCCTAAAATAACACAAGGGATACCACAAACACTATTTTTTCGGGCCTTCGGGTCACCTTGACCCTGAGATAACACAAGGGATACCGCAAACACTTTTATTTTCGGTTCTTCGGGTCACTTTGATCCTGAAATAACACAAGGGATACCACAAACACTTTTTTTTTCTGGCATTCGGGTCACTTTGACCCTGAGATAACCCAAGGGAGACCACAAACAGTTTTGTTTTCTGGCCTTTGGGTCACTTTGACCCGGTGATAACACAAGGTATACCATAAACACTTTTGTTTTCGGGCCTTCGGGTCACCTTGACCCTGAGATAGCACGAGGGTTAAGTCAAACCACCGCCACAAGGATCAGAACAGCAGTGTCACTTGCATCAGTTATTGAACAAACAACATGATACGAGCATTTTTCAAATGATGTAGTTTATGAAAACACGTTTGTTAGCCCGGTTTCCTTTGAAGCGGCGGCGATAACGGCATCTCTCCGCGGTCGCCGATCGGAATCGACGCCGAGATGAAAAGAAAAAACGAGCTTCTATCGACGACCACATGAGACGCTCGGTAAAAAACCCACAGCTGCCAAAACAAAGCGCTCCATCAGAGTCCACGAAGGAAGGTGTCGCCGCGGCGCTGTTTGGCCAAAACAAGAACCGACGAAACTGGGGGGCACTTAGTCTTCGGCAGCTAATCCGCGCGCCGCTAACAAGGACAGCCGCACTTTGTAAGGACGAACCCTAATTATAGTTTGGACCCTCATGAAAAAAAAGCTTCCGCTCCGACTTCAAATACCAAAGTCTGACGAGTACAAAGACTTTCTTTTTTTTTCTCTGCCCTCGCCTTTTGTCTTACGCGCCGCCACAGCAGCAGGACCGGAGAGGAAACGGCGGAGAGATAGCGCCGTTTTTCACAAAGTGTCGGCAAAAAAGGAGGAAGACAATGAATGGCACGACGATGGTTCTGCCGAGAGAAGAGACGGAGAAGATCGAGCAGAAAACGCAGATAAGAATGATTGATGTGAGGAAGGAGAGGACACACACTGTCATGCGCACACGCACAACGAGTCTTCAATTTTGGGGGATCGGCCTCGATGAGAACAATGACACATTGACGCTCTAAAGATTTTATGAGCAAGTCGTCCCAGTTTCGGGTTTTTTAAGCGTGTGTGAGCGAGAGATGATGGAGGAACAGAAAAGTTTTTCAATTATTTCAAATTTAAAAACATAAAATACAAATATACTTCTTTTGATTTAGGATTTGTTTTTTAAATACACTGCTTAATCACTCTTGCTTTTACATTCACCATCTTTTAAACGACTTCACGAACCAAAGTGCGGACACACCCATGTGCGTCTTTGTGCGTCTTTGTGTGTCTTTGTGTGTCTTTGTGTGTCCGTGACAGTGATGACATCCTGTGAGGATAACAGTCTATTCTAGTCATTGTATGAATGTTTCATGTGGTTGAATCTGCTGCCGTGTTTGTTTGACATGTGGAATGTACAAAAAAAACAAAAAACAAAACTTTTGTTTCAATAAAAGAAATCGTGAAAATGTTAATGTTATGATCTTTTTTATGGCAAATGAAATAAATGAAGAATAATTATTCAGTAATTACTTAAAACTGCAGCTGAAGTTAAAGCCTCTTGGTTAAGAGTTTGCATTTGGAGACTTCTGGATATAAACAGTATGTAAGACTTGATGATGGATGGATGGATGGATGGATGGATGGATGGATGGATGGATGGATGGATGGATGGATGGATGGATGGATGGATGGATGGATGGATGGATGGATGGATGGATGGATGGATGGATGGATGATTGGTGATTGGGTGGGTGGATGGATGGATGGATGGATGGATGGATGGATGGATGGATGGATGGATGGATGGATGGATGGATGGATGGATGGATGGATGGATGGATGGATGGATGGATGGATGGATGGATGGGTGGAAGGATGGTTGGGTGGGTGGGTGGATGGAAGGAAGGAAGGAAGGAAGGAAGGAAGGAAGGAAGGAAGGAAGGAAGGAAGGAAGGAAGGAAGGAAGGAAGGAAGGAAGGAAGGAAGGAAGGAAGGAAGGAAGGAAGGATGGATGGATGGATGGAAGGAAGGAAGGAAGGAAGGAAGGAAGGAAGGAAGGAAGGAAGGAAGGAAGGAAGGAAGGAAGGAAGGAAGGAAGGAAGGAAGGAAGGAAGGAAGGTAGGGAAGGAAGGAAGGAAGGAAGGAAGGAAGGAAGGAAGGAAGGAAGGAAGGAAGGAAGGAAGGAAGGATGGATGGATGGATGGATGGATGGATGGATGGATGGATGGATGGATGGATGGATGGATGGATGGATGGATGGAGAAAGTAAGGAAACATAAAATTGTATTTAAAAAAACAAAAATAACAAAGATGAACAAAAGAAAAAAGACTGATATCTCTGGAAAAAATGTAATAAAGACAGTAAATCAATGAGACATTATGTTAAGCTTTGTAATGAATTAAAAACATGTAGGTTGAGTGCAATATAACTATAATTACTATCGTACATTATTTGGTAAAAGACTGGTTTGTGTTTAGAACAACTTAAAAAAGAATAATGATAAAGATAAAGAATAATACGTTTAAGATGATTCTCGTCACTTATGCTTCTTTGAAAACACCAGCTCTGTAAAAATACTAAATCATGTTCCTGCTCCTGCCGTCCTCTCTGGAGTTCAGTGGATTTTAAAGATCCACCCCGTGACCCCTGGGGGGTCCATGAGTCCTCACACCACCATCTCAGGCCACAATAGAGTCCGCCTTCCACGCCGGCTCATAATTGACTTTCTGTTTTGCTGCCGGACCATCTGTGCGGGGACACAAAGTTTCTCACGGGGGGACCAGGACCTTGACTGGGGTGGCTTCTGGTTCCTGCTTCGTGGATCTGCCCCAGGACCTCCTCCCTGAGGCCTCCAGACTAGAGAAGAAACCACAGGAACATGGCACTCGTGTTCAGTACAAAACTTTGTTTACCAACTGATTTTATTTCTTAAATTGATTTTAAAGAACATTTTAATCATGTTTGATGATGGAAAAAATAATAAAAACGTGTTAAAATATATTGTAAATGTGAAATAAATATTAGTTACCATTTTATGTATTTTAACTTGTGAATGAAAAACTTTTCCTTGTAATTTGAGAGTCACACTCAGGGCAGACTTGAGAGAAGGAACTCAGTAAAGGAGCAACAGCGCCCTCGTGTGGCCAAGATGCAAAACTGCTGCGGAGATTTTGGAAGCGTGACGTCAGTGATGACGTTATCAACAGCAAACGATCGCGATACAAGAATCTAATGCTAATGAAGTTCTACACAGTGGCCGACAGGGGGCGTTCATCGTCCACCCTGCTTATATACACTGGCGAAAAGGAATGAGATTTAAAATATGAAAGTGTAAATTCTATCTATTTAAAATAAATAAAATTAAACTGTTTATCAAATCCAGGATCTGTCAACTACTATCATTATTATTATTACTTCTCCTGCTTGAAAAACGCGAAACAATTACGGTAAATAGATCAGGATTCGATCAAAAGCTTTATCAGTTTCTGTCAACACGTGTATATTTTTCTTGTTTACAACAAAACACGTCGAAGTAGTTTTTGGATGTTTTGTTTCAAATTTTTCTTATACTTTTGTTATTTTTTTAGTATATATTATTATTATTATAGTAACTTACACTTGCGTTAGTGTGACTCCTTGTTTCACGTATAAATTAAGTATTTGTGGAGACAAACAAAAGAAAGAAGTGAGAAGTCAAACAAATGTAACAAGACATTTCAAATGATGATGAGAAAGAGTTGAAAATATCAGTACATTCAAAATGTTACTTGAAGTAAAATGAAATCTACTCTCAGGGTTGAAACGCTCATTAAAATCTGTATATGAGTTTCAGTCAAAAGGTAACAAGATCTCAACAGCACTCTAAACCACAGGTTATTTTTTATAACCATGGTTCTACAAAGTTGCTTGAAGTCCTCTACAGGCGGTTCCTATGGGTGCCCTCGCCATCTAGAGCAGTAGGGGGGGCTCCTATATATAAAGGGGCCTAACATCCTTTGGCACTTTTAGGGAGGCGGGCTACTAAGCCGAGGGTGTGGAGGGCATCCCACAATTTAGTAGAGATAACCTGAGGGTTCTATTTCTTTATGCTGCGCCCAACACATTAGAGTGAGTCCGAGGCAGCGACGCAGATCCCGATGGAATTGACACAGAGTAACAAGGACCATCATCTTGATCTTTAAAGTATATACTTTATTGAATATTGTTTTGATTGTTTAAGTGCTTTGTGACCCTGGTCTGGAAAAGCGCTCTATAAATAAAAATGACTTACTTACTTACTTACTTACTTACTTACTTACTTACTTACTTACCAAAGAGCGCATCAAAAGACCAACCTAAAGGGTCCCCAGTCGAGAATGTGTATGTTGAGGACTGTGGGAGAAAACCAGTATGCCAAGAGTAAACCAAGCAAACATGGGGAGAACATACATTCCACACAGAAAGGTCACCTACTGGTACCGACCCGGCAAACTAGTTCATGAGATCCTGCCGAGGAGTGGTTTGAACGGCGCTACAACTCAGAGCTGAGTCTTGTCCAGAAGTATGCTGACGACACTGCTATTGTTGGATGCATCAGGGACAACAGCAAAGACGAGTCTAGGAGTCTGATACGTGACTTTGTGGACTGGAGTGAGAGGAACCACTTGCAGCTGAACACCTCAAAGACCAAGGAGCTGGTCTTGGACTTCGGGAGGTCTAGGACAAAGCCACGTCCAGTGTCCATCAGAGGCAACGAGGTGGAGATAGTGGACAACTATAAGTACCTCGGTGTGTGGCTGGACAGTAAACTGGTCCTGCAACACAGACCATGTATATAAGAAGGTTCAGAGTAGACTGTACTTTCTGAGGAGGCTTCGATCATTTAACATCTGCAAGAAGCTCCTCTGCATGTTCTACCAGCCTGTGGTGGCCAGTGTCATGTTCTATGCTGTGGTGTGTTGGGGTGGAAATGTGTCCAAGAGGAGTGTCAACAGGTTGGACAGGTTGATCAGGAGGGCTGGCTCTGTGGTTGAAATGAAGCTGGACTCACTGGTGACAGTTGCTGAGAGGAGATCATTGAACAAACTACTGTCCATCATGGATGATGTCATCATCCTCTGAACACTGTCATCAGTGAACAGAGAAGCAGATGAAGCACGAATGCTCCTACCCAGGTGCAACACTAATAGACTCAGGGACTCATTCATCCCTCGGGCTATTAAATTGTACAATTATGAGTTCGGGGGCAGGAGTGGAGTGAAAGTATCTGGATGTTCTGTTCTATGTTAGTCTTTGTATCCTTTGTCTTTGTTTTTCTTTGACCTATTTTCTTTATCTTTAGACTTAGATTGTGTCATCTTGTTCTTCCTCTTTATGTTCTTCTTCTTATTTTATTTTTTATGTATTATTTTTTATTGTTTATGAAAAATTGCTGGCTATTGGAAAAAAAACAATTTCAATAAAGTTTTACCTTACCTTACCTTACAACATTGCGTCTTGGAAACGTTTCCACCGAAGCCAGATTGAAAGCTGACGTCCATCAATGTCATCCAGACGACAGGAGACGGTGCAGAGAAGGATGAGCTCGTGCTCTGCTCGCTAGTGTTTCGCTGATTTACCCTGTTTTTCTTTTACCCATAAGTCTTAGTTAAAGTGTCTCGGGATAACTTTGTAATTATTTGACACTTTACATCAAATTTAGGAGAATAGATGACAGCGAGTGTGGCGGTAACCCATAGCAACAGCTTGTAGAGGGCAGAGCATGAATGAAGTGAAATCGTTATGATTTCTTGTTATTTTACACACAAGTGGTAATTCTCTTCACCAAAGATAATGCAAGAAGTTTTTAAAAAGTAAACATTTTTTTAAACTATATTTTCACTATCAACACATTCTGGGTTTATACATAAATCTCATAAAACACGAAGATCTGATCGTAAAAACGTTTTTACGAGAATTTCACCTTATATTTCACCTTATTTAACTAAATGCGTTTTATTTTATTTTGTTTCGTTCACAAATATTACTTAAACGCGTATTGTTCACGTAACAAAGAGCAATATTAATTCAAATTTTCCAATAGTGACAAACGTTATATTAGTGCATTCCTGAATTAAACTCTACATGTGCTCTAAGTGAAACTCTAAGTGTGGTTTATTGTTTGCGTTGAAACCAGAACTGATGTGATTCTGTGTTTGAAACAGATTTACTGTTGTTTTGCTGTGTTTTTATACCATTATTTGTAAACCTTAAGAAACCTACGACCCCATATCCTGATGTGTGTTGGCCCCTCTTCCTCTTTGAGCCTTTTTGTGAGTATTTAAGTAAAAAAAAGGAGCTCATTAATTTGTTAGAAAATGTTTGTTCATAATGACGTCCATTTTTTTTTTAATGGCTTGACGGACTCGCACTTTATAAAGTGACCCCTGAGGAGATTTCATTGCCCGGCCCTTGATTCAGGTAAAGCAGATTTCCCAAACATAGGGAGCCTAGAAATGGAGCTTTAGGTTTCAGCAGTATGACCTTTGACCTCTATACATGACTGGAATATTCTGCCACGGACTCAATCGATTGTTTTGCACATGTTTCTACCTTTTATTAATACAAGTAACACATGCAACGTAAGATTATCTTCTATGGTTTTTAAACAAACAATATAATTTTGTTGTTTTATGTGATGGAACCGTTTATCTAGAACCAACGGTATCGTCCGACTTACGGTCCAGAGGAGACGACTGCCTTGATGGCCGTCGTGGAAACGTTGTTCCCTCAGAGCAGCAGAACAATTCTCACCTCGCTTCACCTCAGAGCGTCAGCAACTTCATTATCACCTGAAGGAAACTCATTTTAAGGGTCCACGTTCCCCCCCAAGACTTGAGTGTTGGCTCAGCAGAGACACATTCTTAATAGTGTTGAAAACATGTGCTTACTTTGGAACCTTCAACCTCAGGAGATGCTCTCGGACTTTGGGTCGACACAAGTTAATTGAGGTCCAAGTTTGTTTGTGTTTTTAGTTTAGTAGCCGAGATGAGGATCCAAGTCCGAGACCGTTGTTCAGGATTCTCGGCTGTGTTCATACCTCTGCCAAGGAGCTTGTTTCACATATTATTACTGGAGGATTGTGCAGTGACACACCCCTTACTAGTGGAGACATTTATAAGTCGATGCTAACAACACATGCTAACAACGAGCGCTCCCAGTCAACCGTCTACACTGGAAGCACCGACATTTACCCAGTAGTACTTCCGGTTTATGTCGTTATTCTTTAGACGTCGGCCACAAACGAGCGTAAAATAAAGACTCGTTTACGTTTTTTCTGGAACAAATTTTCTCACGTCGAGGCTTCAAAACAAGATGGACCTTACAGACCAATGCTGTGTCTCAAATCGCATACTAGCGTACTAAAAGTTAGTATTTTTAGTGAACAAGTGGGTCTCAATTCTTAGTATGCGAAATTTAGTGCGCAATGGACACTAACCACACTAAACAGCTCCCATCTTAGTGACGTTTTAAACGGAAGTTACGTCATATATAAATGCATATATATTCATATACTTACAGGTGCATTTTCAGCAGCAGTAGGAGGATAAACACGTCTTCGCTGCTGATACCAGCTTAAATATCTCGCGATTATTTAGATTCTCATATTTTTTCTTTATTTATTTTTCCCAACTTGTAAAACGTGCTGCCAGCAGGTGGCGATAGCGTTCAAACAGCTGGTTGAAATCATCGTTAAATAGAAGTAGAAGAAGAAGCTGTCATGTGATTTCCGGTTAGTGTGTAGCGTCAGTGTTTGATTTGAGACATACTATCTGTGAATAATTTGCCTACTAGTTAGTACGTACACTAAACTGATGCATACTTACTTCTAGCATAGAAGGTATTTGCATGTTTTTAAGTGTCTTTTTGGACGAAGATGACCTGTGCTGTGTCTCAAATCGCATACTTCTCTTAGTATACTAGAAGTTAGTATGCATCAGTATGCATATATATATATATATATATACTGTATATATACACACGCATATATATGACGTAACTTCCGTTTACGTCACTAAGATGGAGCCGGTTAGGGTAGATAGTGTCCATCGAACCATACTCAGTTTTGTGGGCGTTTTAGTGACAATTTAGTGTGTATGGCGCACTAAATTTCGCATACTAAGAATTGAGACGCACTTACGCACTAAAAATACTAACTTTGAGTACGCAAGTATGCGATTTGAGACGCAGCAAAAGACACCGGGGCTCCAGATGCGACATTAAAATGAACAAACATTTTTGTCTACGACTCTAAAAAGAACATAACTATGAACACCAAAAAAAAAAACCTTATGATGGAGGCGATTATTGGAGTCAAAGTCAAAACTCTACCAAAAAAAAAAATCAAGTTAAAACATTTTATTTGAATAGTTTGACTCCCTTTCTAGCATTTGAAATATATATATTAATAACTATCTCAACGGGACAGCAGGTGGCAGTAGCGTACCATGACTTGCATATAAAACACAGTAGAAAAAGAGTAAGAACATTGACATGTTTGTAACCACTGGTCATAATGTAAAGTAGATGCTTCTCAGGTAAACATCCGCCTGAGCTGGAGGAGCTCTCAGGGCTCAGTGTTGTACACGGAGAGGTCGGCGGCCATGGACACGTGGAGCTCCCACAGGAACTGGTTGACCGGCCTCTGGACGTTCTCCTCGTGCCGCCGGCTCTCTTGGATCATCAGCCGGACGTCCTGGTCGTCGAGCATCCTGATCAGATCCCCCTCGCCGTCCCTGTAGTTCAGAGCGACGTGGCGCTCGTTGAAGACTCGTCTGCAAAGAACGGCGGAGAAAAAAAAATGTTGGATTATTCTCTTCATTCATTCCTTCCTTCTCCTCCGCCGCCGCCGTCATCGGATCATATTAAAAACCGTTAGCTCCGGGCCACGGAAGACGTGAACAAACAATAACAGGATGTGAGCTGATTGAGGAGGGAATCATGCCAGCACTAAATTAACATGTAATGAGAGCTGGAGGAGACGCTGGATGTGAAGGTGTAATTAGTTTAGGCCTCTGGAGACGCAGGGAGTCGAAGATGATCCCGTTTTGCAGGTACTTTGACGAGAGATTGTAAAGTTGGAGTGAAAATATGACTTAAAATTTGAATTCAATAGTATTTAAAAAAAAATAAAGTAAAAAACAAATTTAAAAAACAAATTTTGTTTTTAAAAACAATTTCATTTGATCCATTTTTGATCCGCCGGTAATTGGGATTTCATATTTAGAGACACATTAGTATCTCATTAGTCTCACGTTATTTCGATGAGTCAGTTCAAGACACTTCAAGTGAAAGTCCAACTTCCCCGACTAACTGGGTTATTGCGAGGAATACTTTAAAACACCCTCGCGATGAGCGACTTATGTTTTGAACTTATAAAGTCCCCCCCCCCCCCCCCCCATCTGAAATCTGGGCGAACGAGAGGTTACGAGAGCAGAGTCCATTATGACATAATAATGGCTTCACCCCTCCTCCAGCCAGCTGTAATCACGCCCTGCTTTGTTTATACAACGAGTCCCTCAGAGGGGGAGACGTCTGGGATTGATGACATGCGATGACAAACCTCGACGCTTGACCGAGCCTTTCGTACACATACTGACGAGTACAAACGAGGTCCAACATGACTTGAAGAAACACTTAAACACTTTATTTGCACTTTAAGTTAAAAAGAACGAGTGATATTCTCCAGTAGTGATGGCAGAGAAGTTACTTTAAGTGACTTTAGTTTCACCAAAATGCGAAACACCAGCGAGGACAAGATCCGTGACTTGATCAAGTCTTTACTTTGGCATCCGTACGGTTATTAAGTGAATAAATAATAAATAAAAAAGCCCAGAAAGAACAGATATGAACACTTTGTTTGCTCATTTGTGTTCTCCACACACGCGGGTGCGATAATACATCGTTTATTTGTTCATCATTTTAATTGATGACCGAGCGATCGATTGAGAGACCAGTAAACGAGGCAGGAGGTACTTAAGAGTTGTGCATGTTCATTAGAAACGAGAATGATGATAAAAAACGGTCTTGGCTCCTCAGTTTCCTTCAGATTGACAGGGGAGAGTGAGGCACGTAGAATAGAACATAGGAAAAAAAAAACAAAAAACATTAAAATGAATGAAAATGAACAAAGTTACTTAATTAGATAAATTATAATTATATTAAATGTTTGTGGTGGATCTGCTGGGTTCACATTGGTTGCCCTTTAAGACTTTTCCCCATGGCTGGAAAAAGAATGTTCTTTAACCACCCAGATGTTGAGAGTGTAGATGATATAAATGGTCAAGATATTCACCTTTTGGCTCAGCTCTTTCATCACCACAATAGACAGTCGTCACCGATGTTGTATTTCACTAATTTCAATGAGAATAATTTCCAGAAATGAAAGCGGAAATATGGAAGTGTTGATTTTAATGGAGTTTTCTGCTCTTGTCGCCTCTTCGAAAATGAAAAGATCATTTTCACTTCGTACCGAAAAGACGTCTCGCCTTCATTAACACGTTCCGTGTGGGAACACCAAGTCATTAACCGGGTGCTCTGGGGTTGTTACGAGTCTTGTGGCGTCGTTACCGTTTTGGCAAAACAAATGACTTCAACCTCACGGCGAGCGAGAGACGCCGAGAAGGAAAGTGAAGCTTTGGAAGCTTCTGGCTCACCTCATGTGTTCCAGCAGGTCCTGGTACATCGGCTCGGTGAAGAGGTCCTCTTGGACGCACACGTCTCTGGAAGAAAGATCAGTGATCGGCTCATTTTGTATCGTGCGTTCGAGTGGCACGTGATTTCAACTCGGCCTTTTGGCTCACCTGGTGTCCACGCCGGACGCCGAGTACATGTAGCAGCGCAGGCAGCTGTAGGTGTGGACCTCGCTGTCGCTCTCCACGGCGGTCTCCGGGAGGGCTTTGATGATCTTCACGAAGGATTCGGGGAAAATCCCTGTTTTTTTGTTCACCGTTCCCTGGAGGATGGAGAGAAACTCAAACCTCCGATCACAACTTGAAGCTACACCAGCTCTGAATCGAGTTTAAGTTACTGTCGATCTCGGCTGGAAGGTTCAATTCATCAGATGCATGCGATGGCAGTTAAGGAGAGTTGATTAGAGATCGGGGGAATATTTAAGTGGAATTATAAAAACCTTGATGCGTTTGTCAACGCGAGTGACTCATCCTGTGGTAACTCAAACATTTATTTGTGAGCACAGGACTCAATTAGAGCGAGATAAAGAAGACTTTCCTCCTCAAGGTTCTTCTGACATACTTAGTCAGCCTCGGCCTCAACGCTTTCACGTCTCTCCGTTCAATGACGCATCTTTACATGGAGAGTTTTGCAGTCGACCCTGGTGAATATCTCCAAACGAAAGCTTGAAAGCTTTGTTATTTCAATGATTAAAGCCAGACAATGACGGTGTGGGGAAAAAAAAAAACTGCCGTTTGTTTCATTCAGTCCTTGGTGGGTTCACAGCAGAATTTAAAGCAGCCAGAAAGAGAATCAGCTACTCCCAAATCTAAGACCGTGGTGCTCGGTCGGACGAGCGCGGAGCGTAGCTTCCTCTACAGGCGGCGGAGTTCAAGTGTCGAGGGGTCTTGTTCACGAGCGCCGGCAGTCGTGAGGTCGTCGGTCATGGAGAAGAAAGAGCTGAGCCAAAAGACAAAGCTCTAGATCATGGGTCCTTGTATTTTCTTACACTCATCTATGGTCGCCAACTACGTGACCCGAGGAACGAGACCGTAGAGACGAGCGGGACAATGACTTTTCTGTGACACCACTTAAAGGGCACTTAATGTGCTGATTTAAGTGTGTCTTAAATTGTTCTAGGACCTCTATTATACTCTATTATACTCATCAGTATCTTTTTGCACAAGAACTCTCATTTAATAAAGATACTGTATTTACATTAGAAATTACGCTTAAAATGCGCCGTATCAGCTGGGACTACTGCTGTGTCTCAAATCGCATGCTAGCGTACTCAAAGTTAGTATTTTTAGTGCGCAAGTGCGTCTCAATTCTTAGTATGCAAAATTTAGTCCAAGCACAGTCAATATTCACTAAAACGCCCACAAAACTGAGTATGGTTCGACGGACACTATGTACCCTAAACGGTGACGTTTGTAAATGGAAGTAACGTCATATATACTTACATATATATATATATATATATATATATATACTTAAAGGTGCATTTTCAGCAGCAGTAGGAGGATAAACACGTCTTCGCTGCTGATACCAGCGTAAATATCTCGCGAATATTTTGTTTCTCATATTTTTTCTTTACTTCTTCTTCCAAACTTGCAAAACGTGCTGCCAGCAGGTGGCGATAGTGTTGGTGTGCTGGTTGAAGTCATCGTTAAATAGTAGTAGAAGAAGAAGCTGTCGCGGGATTTCCTGTTAGTGCGTAGCAGCAGAGTTTGATTTGAGACATACTATCTGTGGAGAATTAGTTACTAGTTAGTATGCAAACTATCCTGATGCATACTAACTTCTAGTATACTAAGAGAAGTATGCGATTTGAGACACAGCATAGATCTCCTCCAAGCAACCACGCCCACTCTGCTCTGATTGGTAACAAAAACACGAGTTGCATTCAAGGACTCACGTAAATTTCCATCTCACCCCTGAAACTCCCGTTTTGTACATTAAAAACGAATAATAAAAATAAGATTCGCTGCTTAATGTACACATTATAAAAACACCTAAAGGCAGAAGTAACTCTCACCATGTTTACATAAATATTTATTTTGTTTATTAACATGTAGGTACTTAACTGATTTAGGGCTTCTAGGGGAGGACACCTGCACCAGAGTGATGTCAGAATGTTTAATTTAAACCGTAATCTCGTTTGCCGAGATTTCAGACGAGAACTTTATTAAGTAATAACTTCTAAACGGAGCAACTTCATGATGAATGAACTACTGCATTTTGAAGAATTCAACATTTACAACATGTGAATAAGTCTTGATAGTTGGGTTTGCACATTAGGTGAGGAGCTCAGTCATTTAGGAGAGACTCAAAGTTGAACCCCTGCCCCTCCACATGGAGTCTGCGGTTGAGGGAGCTCAACCTTGTAGGACGCCTGCCTTGAGTGGTGTTCGAGGCTTGTCCAATTGGAAGGAGACCTTGAGACAGAACCGGGGCTTGACGTGTTCGTCCATGACCCATTCTGATGATTTGAGAACACAACCCAACAGCATATCTTCCATCTAGAACCCTCCATCAGTCCTCACCTCGAGCCAGTCGGCGTTGATGCGCCGCAGCAGGAAGACCAGCTCCCCTTTCTTCAGGTTTAACTCCAACTTGCCGCTGCCGTTGAAGTCGAACATCACCTGAGACGACAAGAGCGGGAGATGTGACGCGGGGAAACAAATCGAGCAAAGTCAACCCGCTGACAGAGGTTTCTCAGGAGAGCGACTTCTGGGTCTCTGTTGCCCGAGCAACCCCACCTTACGTTAAAAGATGATGGACGAGATAAACTCTCAAAAAGCGAGTTACTCACAACTTTATAGTAACAGCATTTTAGTGTAAATAAAAACAAACACATTCATGGATTCAGATACACCGCTTTGTACGGACGATAAAATACAAAATTCCCAGCAGAGCATCTCCCACCGACACACACCCCTCTCACCATGGCAACCTGTTTGAAGGCGACAAGTGCTTCAGATTCACACTCACTGAGAAAGTCGCTGGTAAAGCAATATCCGATGCTACTGCATTTGCATGACACGGGAGAGCGGATCGGGGGGGGAGAAACCAAAAAAAGAACAGAGCGGTTAGAGCAGTAGGAGGAAGGTGAAGAAGAGGAGGAGGAGGAGGAAGAGGAGGAGGCGAGAAGAAATGTGAAAGTTAAACAGAGGTGCAGCGCAGGAGAAGACTGAGAGATCATTGCTGTCTCCTGCTGTCCGGTGGGTTGTGTTTTTTTTTTCCGCTGCTGCGAGTGAGGAGCCGAGCGCTGGGATTATCTTCACGGGACGATGTGTGGTGAGTACGAGGGGCGACTGACACTAGGATTATCAAGAGTTTATTCAGAAAAAATATCGTTTTTTCCAAATCAAACAGCAACTTTGTACAATGTGCAACTGCTGAGGAACAGCTGAATATTTAGCACAAATACTAGTTGGAATTTCAGCGCCACAGTTCAGGAAGTATCAAATCATTTCTTAAATTATTTAGATTTATTCGCAGGAAGAAGGTTGCTGGTTCACTTCCAGGCCAAGCCAACTTGTGACCTCTCTGTGTGGAGTTTGTATGTGCTCTACTTTACTCCGGGCACTCCGGTTTCCTCCCACAGTCCAAAACCATACAGAGGTTGATTGAGAACTTGTGTGGGAATTGTCTATGAGTGTGTGTGTGTGAATGGTTGTCTGTCTTTGTTCGCCCTGCGACAGACTGGAGTCCTGTCCAGAGTGTCCCCTGCCTCTCGCCCTATGATACTGGGATAGTCTCCCCGTGACCCCAATAAGGAATAAAGCGGTAGAAAATGAATGAATTTAGATTTTCCGGTTTGCTTTTCCCTAATCTAA
This sequence comes from Callionymus lyra, assembly GCF_982586985.1. Taxonomy (NCBI): domain Eukaryota; kingdom Metazoa; phylum Chordata; class Actinopteri; order Syngnathiformes; family Callionymidae; genus Callionymus; species Callionymus lyra. Next base: position 45,159,075 of record NC_141818.1, on the reverse strand, counting down.
ATGAAACTTAACCCATTTCCAACATTAATTCATGATGCTTAGGAAGAAGCCCAAACTTTTCACTTTTGCATTTGCCCTTATTATTTTGAGTACTCGAGTGCGTACACACTGAGCAGTGTGCAAAAATGTAGTTGAAAAATCGAGTGTTGATCGATGGACCTCAACGCCCGCCATCTTAGTGACGTAGATGACGCTACGTCTAGAGATACGTCCCTTAAACACCACGACAACAATAAAAACACAATGAAAAAACGTAACTTGTTTCTATTGGAGAAAAGTGTTGTCAAGTGTCGGCGATAGAGTTCAACGGCTGGTTGCGGTCAGCGTTAACAAGTAGACGAAGAAGAAGCTGTCGAGTCATTTCCTGCAAGTGTGTAGCAGCAGAGTTTGTTTTAAGACAGTACTAACTGTTGAAATAAGTGCACTGTGCAAGTAAGTGCACTGTCTGTCCTGTGAAGCATTGCAATGGTTTCCCTAACGTGTCCTTAGTCCGTCCCGAGGTCTCGCCTCAGATGAACAGTCCCGGCTCGCCTACTAGTCCTTCTTAAAAAAAAAAGTACACAAGCCACCTGCACTGGCTTCTTTCCTTGTGGAGGAGCAACGGTTCTACTCCGAGTTTGGTCCTCGATGAGCGTGATAAGTGGAGCAGAGGTCCAAATGTGAGCAAGTCCCAGCTCTGCTGAATGAGTCCAGACGGATAAAACGTGCTTCACGTGATGCATTTTTTAAAATGAGGAATAAAAAGGATTCATTTATCTTTGAACAGTTTATCGTTTAAGCCGTCGTTCTCGCGCGTCCCTGAATAATTTCTCTTGCTCACTCTTGTATAATCACGATCCAACGATGCATGTCATCCCCACGACAACTGATCACGGAGCGTTCAGCTTTTATTAACGCCCTGGATAACTGGAAGATATTGACCTTACAAGATCGTTTCTGAGTTGGATGTAATGAAGCTGCGCTAATCAGTTTCAACATTGCTAAGAGACGACACGGTTATTAAAAAAAAAAAAAAATTATAGGTCAATAATGTGATTGCTTATGCGGATACTGACAGGAGAGTTTGATGAAAACCATTATTTGAAGTGCTGGTCTGGGCGTGATGAAGGCAGGAAGTACAAGAGATGAGTTAAAACAGTTAGATGGACTAAATCCTAACTCGTCGACCCAGAGGAGGATAAGAGCGTTGACCTGACGATGGCTTTCAATTCTTTAAGAACAAAATAGTTATAATTATAACCGTTTGCCCTGTGGTTATGTGGGAGACGGGTGGGATTGGGGCGCGACAGGAGGGAGAAAAGAAACGGCAGGAAGAATGTAGGTGAAGATGTAGGAGAAGCACGGATGGATAATTTACACCACGGGTGTCAAAATCAATCACTGCTGCGGCTCAAACTAGACCTTTATTAATGGGAAGTAGGAGTCTTTACACCCTCTTAGGCTCAACGTCTTTTCCCCCCAAATACCTGCGCAAGTCCTTCAACATCAGTTTCCAAATTAATAATCCAAAAACATTCGGGAGAATACAGAACCAGAACTGGCTAAACCAGAGGAATTCATGAGGAAATTAAACTACTTTCTATACCCAATAGAAAAGGGGCTCGCTGATCTGCCATTTTGATTTTCCACTGACTTTAGACCAATAACGGGCTGACCTGGAAAAGTAGTTTTCTGTAAAGCATCGTGAAGAGATGGCGATTAAATTGGTTTAATGCCAGTTTAAGTTTAAGAAGAAAAAACAAACTTGTATTCCTTCCCACGAGCCAACTTAAAACCAAGAGTGGGGTAACCATGGTTACGAGGGCAAATATGGATGTTGGCGTTCTTGTGAAAGTTTTCGAGATAAATCGATAGTGTGACACGCGGAGCAGCTAAAAGGTTAGTTTGTGTTCGTCTCCTAATGATAGCCGAAGTGGGTGCACTCCGCAGGTTTGCGTCTAAATTTAATGGAGAGCTTATTTCACCATCTTCAAACAAACTTCTTGACTGAGTGGGAGTGTGTGGGCGGATGGTTGCACAGTCAGCAATAGCAAGTATGTTTGCAAACAATTACTGGATCATTGTGTTGAGTTTGTTCTGCATACCATGGACGTGCGAAGTTTGAACGCCGCTGGAAAAAAGCGAGGGTTACCAGCCGAGTAGGCGCGGAACATAATTACCACCGTCTCGAATTAGAGGTAATTGTTGAAACCAATCATCGAAAAGGCTTTTTCCACAAACAATTGTCGTCCAGACTTGTTTTTAGGTTCTACCCGGGAGAGTGAGGGCCAGTATCACTCGCGCCGATTGTCCTGCGTTAAGGCACTCGTAGCATTACTTTAAAGACGACACACGTGCACCAACAGCGTTGTGCTAAATCTGGTGCAGCCATCTTTTTAATGTAACTGCACACTGTCCTTTTAAATAAACTGAAACTGAAACACATCCCTCCATGAAGAGCTTCATTTAGGGATGGACTTGTCATGGGAGGCACTGGTTAAGGCCCAGTGAGCCGTCACACATTCAAGGTCGACAGAACCAGAACATTTTAATCCAGAGGTGTGAAAGACCAGATCAGCAGATTCAATATTTCAATTAACTTTGCTACTCCGACTCAATGGAAGGACCTCCAGACAATAGATAGTGGCCCAGTGGTTAAGGCCTGGGCTGCTGCACTTTCACAAACATTTCTCCCTGTACTGGGAAGTATCTAAAAAGGTTGTCAAAGTACACAAATAATGTGATGAATGACAAAGTCAAAGCAGAACAGACGCATACGAAAAGCCTTGCCCTCCTACTGCCGTCTTTATTTGATTTCCAAACCAATTCTGAAGGGTCACAAATCGGTTATATTGCAAACCCTCAAAAGTTCTAGCCCTCCTCGCTCCACCCTATAGGAGTGAACTTTCATTACAAGTCCATCCATGTTGTCAAGTCCGGCTTAATGTTATGAATTAAGATTTAATCTGTTTAACAATGTTTTTGGTTTTCTTTCCTTATTAACCCACTTTACTTTTATCAATCATTTCGTGCCTGAATGTTCCCTTCGTCATTTGCGACGCAACGTTATGCAAGAAGAAGAGAAAGAAACCTGTCCTATTTCGGAAGGGAAAAAAAAAAACAAGGATCTGAGGAATTGGTTTCCAGTATAAAAAAAACCTGTATAAACAGCAAAAATAACTGGAAAACCAAGAGTCGCAAACCAAGAGTCGCAAACCTGAGTCGCAGCATCGCGCGACACTCATTTAGAATACTTGAGCGCAGATTCAATTCCAGCAGCAGCAGAGTTCATAAATATATACAGAGGAGTAACTTATTTAACCAGAGAGGGAACGTGAGCTAAAATAAATTTTGAGTAGGCTGGCAGCATCGTGAGTGGAGTACAGCTGCGCTTCGCTTCTGTGTGGGAGGGAGGGGAGGCAGGAGGAGAGAGCAGCGAAATGTGGCTCTTAAGTCCGCTGATCAACGTGGTGGAGCTCGTGCAAGTGGGCTGGGAAAAGCTGAATGTGGTCTCAGTGCGAGGAGCCTGAGAATTGTTCGTTGACTTTTACAATAGTCAGAGATCAGCACCGTCTGTCCCCCTAAATTGTCCAGCGAGATGTTCCAGATGAAGGACCTGGATCCAGGGAGTGCTACCTTCAGCTCGTTTCTGAGATATAGGTCATAAGTGTATAGTTGTAAAAGTAATACTAGCAGTTGTTAGTTAAGTTATTTCATGTAAAACATCAATAGGCAAATTTATGAACATAGTTTCTGGCTCCTCTATAAATGTGAAACCATTGCCATGGAACCACTGCTGAGTTTACAAAATAAGGCTCTCGTCGTGTCTAGTTTTACCTTTTTAAAAACACTCACATTGAATACTGTTGCAAAAGTAATACCTACAGAGATCTACACAAAATCTCCAAAAATCTAAATGTTACCTAGTGCTGCTTTAAAATACATCGAGCAAACTCAAAGTTTAGAGTAGGAAACAAGTCAAGCACGGAGAGAAACTTTAAGCAACCCTTTCAAAATAAAACCAAAGCAGTCACACTTCTGTGATATTACACCGGAGCAAACAGTGACTCATTCCATCTTCAAGGCACTCGTACATTTTTTTAACGGCACACGCACAACATCCAACACAACACGCGACCTTGGTCAACGTCGAAGTAACAAGTCGACGGAATAAAACAGATCCATGTACGACTGGTGTGTCTGTGCACATTTCAACACATTTCTTGGCGTTTGTTGCAACTATTCAAGTTACGAAGATGGTAACCAAGGCAACAAGAACAGAGGTTACAACACACAGACACAAACCTCAGCTCTGGGTGAGGAGAAGATGTCCATCTTGGGCTTGACAGTCTTCCTAGGAACAGATAAATACAAATCAACTCAACAGAAAACCTTGTCAAAGTGATTGATTGTTTACAAATCTATACCAAGTGTCAAACTCAGGCAGTTTAAATGTACATTTACTTGACAGGAGGTAGATTACCGTTCATTCTTTTGGGCTCGATTTTTCTCAACAAGTTCCTTTCCTTCAACATCGATTAATGTTTATTGTTGAATCTCCGTCCTTCATCTCATCTTAAACTCTGGCATCTTCATAAGTCGATATATCAATGTGAACGTTAATCAACCAGGATTTTGGCGCCAACCATCTGGGAAAACGCAAGCCTGTGCGCTTTGCTTCGTGATGGAAGAACCATGAAAGCTACAAAAGAGTCAAATCCCACGTTGATAATTTAGACTTTTACCTACATTTTAAAGTTTGAATGGTGTTTCTACGTGAACGTGTGCCAGAGCAGGAGATGTTTGAAAAACGTAGAAGAGTTGCGACTTTTTTGACCTCCTCCATTCATTCAAAATATATATATATATATATATATATATTTAAAATAATAGCAGTGCAAGTCCGGTCAAACTGCACGTTTTCACGTCATGAAAAAGGGCCCAATACTAATAAAAGGGAGAAAATCTTGAAATAAACTGCTTGGTTGATGAAGGCAAAATATTAACTCGAACACCAACGTGAAAAGTCTGCTCGTCAAAAAGAGGAAATGGTTCGATTTAAACTTGTCATCATTTCCCCTTTCACAGACTTTACAACATTTTAAACTTTTGCAAGGTCACAAGGGATAATTGATTGTTTTTTGGTGAAGATTTTTCAAAACTTTGATTCACCAAAGCAGGGTAAAAAACTAAATACAATAAAAAAAGATAACATTTGTAACATCCTTTTTCTGGCGTCCGTTCAGTGTCATATTCATCTGCTGGACTGGTGTCCTGATGCTTCTTTAGATCTCTTTAGGTTTCTGTTCTCCAAAATGGTGACGCATCCGTCAGACATGAATTCAATCAGACTCACTTCTTCTTTAAGCACTTTATTGTGCTGCCTTTTATTAGGAGTTAGTTTGAAAGTGACACAAAAGTGTCGACTCCATCCCAGCGACAGTGGTGTCGAGGTCCGGTCATGAGTCGCAATCCTTTCCATTGAGAAAACCAGATGAAAATCAGCTCCTCTAAATCTGAGACCATGGTGTCAGGTCAGAAAAGGTCAACATCTTTCCCCAGATTTTCCAATTATCTAAGGGTTTTGCTTACGAGTGAGGGAAAGATTGAGGGGGAGATTAAAAGGTCATTACTGATGGTCTGATGAAGCTTCATGAAACCGTGTCATGTTGTTCAGAGGTCAGTAGGTGGCGCCATCAGGTTAAAAATGATGTTTCATTAGAACAGTTGTTCAAAATAAAGTAAAAATACTGCAGAGACCGCCATCTAGGACTCGGAAAATAATGACACTGCTTCATGAAGCTTCATCAGACCATCACCATCATCTATGGTGGTGGAGAAAGAGCTGAGCCAAAAGATAAAGCTTGATTTACTACTTTCCTAGTCTCATCTACGGTCACCAACTTCGTAACCAAAAGAACATAATTGTTGTGGTCCAAAGGACTTCGCCGTCTTCGAGATAAAGTGAGGAGCTCAGACGTTCAGGAGAGACTCAAGGTAGACCTGAACAGAAGCCAGTGGAGGCGACTGAGGAACTTATTGAGTTGTTGTGTCCAACTGGCTCTGTGTGTTTCTGTAGCCGCGACCCCAACTCAAACAAGCCGTAGGAAATGGATGAAGGGAGGAAGAAGATTTCAAGTGCTAAAAAAGTTATAGTTTTAAGGTAAATAAAGTGATGATATTAAATTTAAAATGTAACGTTTGCTGCACTGAAACTTTACGACTACAGAGAGTTTGACAATAAAACCCCCCGAAGGAATAGAAACGTACAGTTTTCGTGTGGGTGGGCGGAGTCTTCTCAGAGCCTTGGGTTTGTGCTGGCTGTCCTGCTCCGTCTGGTAGAAGAACATCCGAACCTCCTCGTCCAGCAGCAGCCATGTTGGCAAACCCAGCAACCTCTAGCAGCGGATGGAGAGAGGAAGGGATGTTACAAAAGAGAAGGTAGGCTGAGAGAGCGGTGGAAAAAAACAGATAAAAAAAATTGGAAAGAGCGAGTGGGATCCTCGTGTTTTTTGACTGCAACACGAACGCATGTCAAAAGTCCCACCAGCAGTCAGTCAGACATGAGGTGGGCACGAGGCCGAGCGGAGAGAGGGGCACAGCGACGCCTACATGCACACTAAACTACTGCTGCGAAAATTCTGTTTTTTTTCCTCCCTCTCCACACCTACAGCATCACTCTGCCCACTTGTAAAGCGAACGTGCTGATGTGATGCAAACTTCCCTTCGAGGAATAATAATAAACCATGGCTTTCATAACACACTTGCATCTCCAGTCAAATGAGGATTTTGCAAATATCGTTCCAGGAAGAAAAATTGGATATGGGAGCGACTTCTAGAAACTAGTGATGTGTTGACAAAGCTTCATGAAACAGTGTCATTATTTTCAGAGTCCACTAGATGGTAGTTATGTGTTGATGAAGCTTCATGAAGCAGTGTCATTATTTTCAGAGTCCACTAGATGGTATTGATGTGTTGACGAAGCTTCATGAAACAGTGTCATTATCTTCAGAGTCCACTAGATGGTAGTTATGTGTTGATGAAGCTTCATGAAACAGTGTCATTATCTTCAGAGTCCACTAGATGGTAGTGATGTGTTGATGAAGCTTCATGAAGCAGTGTCATTATCTTCAGAGTCCACTAGATGGTACTGATGTGTTGATGAAGCTTCATGAAACAGTGTCATTATTTTCAGAATCCACTAGATGGTATTGATGTGTTGATGAAGCTTAATGAAACAGTGTCATTATCTTTAGAGTCCACTAGATGGTAGTGATGTGTTGATGAAGCTTCATGAAACAGTGTCATTATCTTCAGAGTCCACTAGATGGTAGTGATGTGTTGATGAAGCTTCATGAAGCAGTGTCATTATCTTCAGAGTCCACTAGATGGTAGTGATGTGTTGATGAAGCTTCATGAAGCAGTGTCATTATCTTCAGAGTCCACTAGATGGTAGTGATGTGTTGATGAAGCTTCATGAAACGGTGTCATTATCTTCAGAGTCCACTAGATGGAAGTGATGTGTTGATGAAGCTTCATGAAGCAGTGTCATTATCTTCAGAGTCCACTAGATGGAAGTGATGTGTTGATGAAGCTTCATGAAGCAGTGTCATTATCTTCAGAGTCCACTAGATGGTATTGATGTGTTGATGAAGCTTCATGAAACAGTGTCACTATCTTCAGAGTCCACTAGATGGTAGTGATGTGTTGATGAAGCTTCATGAAACAGTGTCATTATCTTCAGAGTCCACTAGATGGTAGTGATGTGTTGATGAAGCTTCATGAAACAGTGTCATTATTTTCAGAATCCACTAGATGGTATTGATGTGTTGATGAAGCTTCATGAAACAGTGTCATTATCTTCAGAGTCCACTAGATGGTAGTGATGTGTTAATGAAGCTTCATGAAACAGTTTCATTATCTTCAGAGTCCTCTAGATGGTAGTGATGTGTTGATGAAGCTTCATGAAACAGTGTCATTATCTTCAGAGTCCACTAGATGGTAGTGATGTGTTGATGAAGCTTCATGAAACAGTGTCATTATCTTCAGAGTCCACTAGATGGCGTCTCTGCACGATTTTCCTTTGTTTTGAACAACTGTTCTAATTAAACATCATTTTTAAACTGATGGCGCCACCTACTGACCTCTAAACAACATGACACCGTTTCGTTCAAGCTTCATCAGACCATCACTAGTTGAAACCGAACACAAACAAAAAAAAGTGTCAAACCCCCCCCCCCCCCCCCAAGTCCGGATGAGGAAAAAGTACCTTCATGTAAGTGTTGAGCTCAGGGATCCGGCCCTCAGCGATCTCCTGTTTGTTTCCGATGTAGACTTTTCCTGAAAACACGCATTACATGAGAGCAGAACCAAGACCAAGGCCTTAAACCCATGTCCTTTATCTGGGAATTGCATTCACCCCCCCCCCCCCCCTTGTTATTTCTGGGGTTTAAATATATGCACGGATGGTCGTTTTACTCCATTTGTCATTTCTAGATCTGGGGCCAGAGTAAAAGAATTTGTCGGCCCTAGATCGTGTCCCTTGTTCGGCGGCCCCTAGTGGGGAAGAACAGCAGAGATACCAGGTTGACAACGGAAAGAAGGAGTGAATGACCACATTTTTAGTATATAGTTTGTTTGTCGAGCTACTTCAAAACATATACTAACATATTTCTTAAATACAGACACCACAGCAGTTTGGAGGTATTTAGGAGGTTTTTTTGGGGGGACCAATAGGACGGAGAAAAGTGACCCGTCCCCGTCATATGGACTCACAATTCTGCCCGTCACAGATCCCAACCCTGAGTTGACATGAGAGCGAGTAGAAAACGAGATGTAGAAACTTCCACAGCAAACGTGAGCCAATCAAGAAGTACAGCATGTACTTTGATCAAATGCTTTACATATTCAAGTCATTGGCAAGTTTCCCAAAACGCCCTGAAAAAGTTATCCAAGTTTTTACGAGAGGCCTCGAGGGTATTAGCTGCCGAAAACGAGCGGAGAGATCCAGCGAAAAAAACAAATATTTGAACAATGTGAAATCCGAGCCGGCGGGGGAAACCCTGCGGACTCTCGCTCACCTGGGAGCGTCGGCAGCGAGCAGGTGTTCGCACGGTTGCTCCGGTCTTGGGTCGCCGCCGAGTACCTGGCGTCCAGGATCTGGTGGAGGTTGAAGAACTCCCGGTACCGTCTGTAGATCAGATACTTACTGCTGCGCTTGGTCTTCACCTCGATCACGAACTTCTGGAGAATTTATTTTTTCATTTCGTTCAGCATTTCTTTTTCCCTTTTCATCCTTTAAGTCAAGACTTACAAAGTAGTCAATGAAGCCCTTCTTCTCCTCGGTGTCGGCGATGAAGGCGCTGACGGGGACGTCGTCGGGAAGTTGGTCGAAGTCACTATGACAAGAGCGTCACAGGTGTTTAGACACGTCGTGGAAAAGAAAAAAACACTCGTTTCTATCCATTGTTTTTCTTTCTACAATCTTCGTCGCAGTTCAATCCAGACCTTCACTCGAGCAGGCACAGGTTTCTGCAAGTTTGAGAGTATTTCGAGGTGGGGGGGGGGGGGTCTAAAGTGAGTGGAAAGTCTAAACGATACATTTCACACCAATTAGTTTTATCCAGAGTAGCTTTGCAATGACTATCACAATAATGCAATAAAATCAATTCAATAAAATGTTACATTTACTGCGTGTTTTTTCTTATTTTAATGTTAGGAAGAATAAGATGATCGGTGGCCCAAAAAAAATAGCGAACAGTGCTTTTATTTAAACTTATTTATTTACACAAAGTGATTTATCGGACTTGAGAGAAGTTTTTTTTATCTAGAAACTTAAGTTTTTATTTATAGCGTCACAAATGTAGGTCAAACTTTGTGTACGTGCAGCAGTGGAAGAGTGAGAAAGAAAGAAATAGATACTTATTTGAGCGGTTTTTTTTATTTAAATTGAACGGATCAATAATCTCCATCAATAACGGAACTTAAACGGTGGGAGATTTAAAAACGAGAAGAATAAAAGAAAGAAAACAAGTTGTTTGTGTTTTTAAAAACTCACCTTCCCTCTCGAAGTTGCGGCGGCAGAGACATGAGGTTTATCTGGAGGAGAAAGAAGGGAAAAAAGAATCGATGTTTTTTTTTAAAAAAAAGAGAGAGTAGAGTCGCTGTGAAAACTGAGGAAGACAAGAGACAAAAAAGTGTTTCAGTGAATCTGCGGAACCTCAACAGGAAGCGTTTGCCTCACAGCGCAGCTGGAACGAGTTTCATGTGATTCTACACTTGATGTTGACACACAGTATTTGGTGTGAAAAGTATTTCACTTTATTAAGATATTTACGGTAGGAAAATCCCTGTGTATATCTGTGTATATTTCCTTTTTTTAAGTCTTTTTTTTTAAAACTTCCGACATCTAGGTTGATTCCTATACATGTCTTTTTTTTAGCAAGTTTTTAAAATCATATTCTATATTTATACCATTTTAATCCGATCTATTTAGGACTAACACCAGATAAAAATCAAAGTAAAGTTGTAGTAATACGTTAAAAAATAACACTAAAGAATCAATTTAAAACAAAAGGAAACGAGATTAAAAGTATAAAACTTTTAAAAGTACTTAAAGAAGAAATGTATATATATATTATTGTATTATATTATTATTATTATATATTTGTTAGGCCATAATGTAAAATGACGTTTAAATAGAAATGTATTGGAATAGAAAAAGAAAGTTGTATTTGTATGAAAAGGTGAAGAAATGTAAACAAACTTCAACTGGAGATACTCGTTCGAGAGAATAAGAAACACGTGATAACGAAACAATGACGTTGTTACGTAATTGTTGTCTATTTTTAATGAGGGAGGGGCTGGAATGTTGTCATGGAGATAGATAGAGGAACAACAAGAAGTCATTCTTCTTTTTTTTATTGGTCAGTAACTGTCAGAGTTTGAACGAACAAGTGAGTAAAGTGACTCAAGAAATGAAGATTTTCAACCAAAAAAATCCTCCTCTTTAACATCTCACCACCTCCCACTCACACCCACGCGGGCTGGAATATTCCATTATCTGCTCCATTCTGAGCGTCGTGGGGTTTAGTTCGCGACGAGGCTTGAGCAGCAACAGAGAGGATTTAAAAAGAATCCTAAAAATGCCTTTTTTTTGTTACGTCGTGCTCCATCTTTGAGTGACATCTAGTGGTGCTGTGTGAGACTGCATCTGCATCCCTTTATCCATCCATCTATCCATCCATCCATCTATCTATCCATCTATCTATCCATCTATCCATCTATCCATCCATCCATCTAGCCATCTATCTATTCATCTATCTTTCTATCTCCAAATAAGGAAATAAATATATCCAATTATAATATATTTTAGATTCAGCTTCACAATTAAAATTATATATATATATATATATATATATATATATATATATATATATATATATATATATATATATATGAACAGCTATGGAAAATAAATATATATATGTATTATAATTTGTAATATATATTCAACAATAAGATACAAATCAAACAATTTCATTTAGGTTTAAGATTTTAGTTTCAAATAAATAATTTGCTTAATCATGAAGATATTGCAATATATATATTATATATAAGAAAATATTTTCATATATATATTGAAATATTTTCATATATATATAATATATATATGTTATTGCAACATTTCCATATATATATATAATATATATTATTGCAATATTTTCATATACTGTATATATAATATATATATATATTGCAATATTTCCATATATATATAATATATATTATTGCAATATCTTCATATATATAATATATATATTGCAATATTTCCATATGTATATATAATATATATTAAAGCAATATTTTCATATATATATAATGTATATATTGCAATATTTTCATGATTAAGCAAATTATTTATTTGAAACTAAAATCTTAAACCTAAATGAAATTGTTTGATTTGTATCTTATTGTTGAATATATATTACAAATGATATTATGTATATATAATTTATATATATATATATATATGTAATATGAGTTTTTTCATCTCGACAAAAGTCGCCCCAACACTTGTCTCCATTGATTACAATTCCTTTCAGAATAAAAGCTCTTTTCAAACGCCCTCGCGGAAAATCCAACACAAACATCGTGATTCAATGAGTTGAACATGTGAGACTTTTTCTTTTAATTTCTTTGACTAGAAAATAAACTGAAAATAAATCATCCGAGCCCTTAATTAAAAAAAAAAAAGTCAATTTCAAACAAAAAGGAAAATGACACGTTTTTTCTTCCGAGGACGAATTTGAAAAGTTGTTTTGCTCTTGACCTTCTACTCTTCCTGAGCAGAAGGTCAACAAGATCTCTGGAGGCTTCAAGCTCGACTCCTTACTGCCGCCTACAGGCCAAACACTGTAAAGCTCACCTGAGCTGAAACCACACCTGACTCATGTTCTAAGACATAGAATGACAAGCAAACATCTGTCGTTTCCCAGCTGAAAGAATGACGATGACGGATCTGCTGAAAGCCGAGGAGATCAAGAAAGCTCTTGATGCCTTCGCCGGTGAGTCATCGTCACCATTTTCTTTGACAGTTTGAAAAGAGTTAAAAAACTTTTCTTTATCTCTGCGTGTTTGAAAAACAGCGGAGACTTTCGATCCTAAAAGGTTCTTCGAGTTGATCGGGATGCGAGCCATGTCGGCCGACGACGTCAAGAAGGTCTTCCAGGTTCTGGACGTGGACGGAAGTGGATTCATAGAAGAAGAAGAACTAAAGTGAAAAAAAAAACAACAAAAAAGACGAGGGTGACGTTACGGTTCATTTACATGTTGAGTTTTTGGCCGCAGGTTTGTGCTCAAGGGCTTCTCCGAGGAGGGCAGGGATCTGACCGACGCCGAAACATCGGCGTTCCTCAAAGCAGCGGACAAGGACGGAGACGGCAAGATCGGAATGGACGGTGAGAAGAAAATAAATATGAACAGAGCCGGATGTTACCGTGGCAACACAAAGAATTGATCTCATAAATATAGTAAAAAAAATTCTATATCTGATGCTGACAAAAAGGAGAAACATTTTTAATGTATTTAAGAATTATCTTCAAGGCTTTGCAGCCAAACGTTGTGGGGTGGAGATAACAAATGTGTTTGTGGTATCCCTTGTGTTGTCATCGGGTCAAGGTGACCCGGAGGCCAAAAAATGAATGTGTTTGTGGTATCCCTTGTGTTGTCATCGGGTCAAGGTGACCCGGAGGCCCAAAAAATGAATGTGTTTGTGGTATCAATTGTGTTGTCGTTGGTTCAAGGTGACCCAGAGGCCCCACAATGAATGTGTTTGTGGTATCCCTTGTGTTGTTATTGGGTCAAGGTGACCTGGTGGCCCCAAAACAAATGTGTTTGTGGTATTCCTTGTGTTGTCGTTGGGTCAAGGTGACCCGGAAGCCCCAAACAAATGTGTTTGTGGTATCCCTTGTGTTGTCACTGGGTCAAGGTGACCCTGAGGCCCCAAAACGAATGTGTTTTTGGTATCCCTTGTGTTGTCATTGGGACGAGGTGACCCGGGAAATGAATGTGTTTGTGGTATCCCTTGTGTTGTCATTGGGGCAATGTGACATGGTGGCCCTAAAATGAATGTGTTTGTGGTATCCCTTGTGTTTTCATTGGGTCAAGGTGACCCGGAGGCCCAAAAATGAATGTGTTTGTGGTATCCCTTGTGTTGTCAAACCACAAACACGTAAGTTTCCTGGCCTTCCCGTCACCTTGACCCAGAGACGACACGCGGGTTAAACTATTTGTGGGTCACTTTCATCAACTTACCATCCCACTATTGAAACCACTTGTCGGGTGCTGGTTCTCCACAGCATCAAAGAGTTTGCGTGGCGACCGTCTGGTTGTGGACTATAAAAAAACAAAACGATTCTGTGTGTTCTTGCAGAGTTTGAGGTGATGGTTCACGAGTAGAAGCAAACTCTGCACCGTCCTCCTCCTCCTCCTCCTCCTCCTCTTCCTCCTCCTCCTCCTCCTCGTTCCTCCCCTGCACTCATACCTTGTAACCGCCACCTCTCAACTCCTGTCATCTCCCACGAGGCGCCACACGGAGTCGCTGCTCGCCCGGGACAGGAGCGATGGGGGCGACCAGAGGAGGAACGCCCGCGACCAGCGCGACCCCCTTTATAAATACACCATCCCACATGTTCTCTCCTGATGAGCGTACGTGGAGATGCTGCTTGTGCTGTGGTTGGCGTAGTTGAATCTGTGTGTGTGTGTGTGTGTGTGTGTGTGTGTGTGTGTGTGTGAGACTGTTTTTTTTTGTGTACTCGGTGCACCTTCCTCCCACTCCCCCTTCCTCATGACCGCCTTCCTGACCTCACCACCTCCACTCCTCTCTCCTCCTCGTTACTTCTCGCTGCCTCTGTTTCGGAAGAGAATAAAAAAGATACAAAAAAGTGAGAGATGCGAAGAAACAAATAAAACACTCGAGTTACTGACGTGTCTTTACTTCTTGTGATGCGTGGCTGACAAATCCGACACAGGGGTGAAGAATGAAAGCAGCGAATATTTGCTCTTAAATGAACTCGTGCAGGTTTGAACCGAAGGTAAAACTCGTCCACGATCCGCCAAAAACTCCCGATCGGATTCTTTATGTGATCTCAATGGATTTGCCTACAAAGCTAACTGGCTAACATTAGCTTGTACTGTCACAGAAGCTGCCAAGTCACACATTTCTCAAGCTTTTATTCACTTAATCAATATTTTTATTATTTCATGGATAATAAACATCGGTTCTTGGCGTAGGTTCTTGCCAAATCACGAAAAGTCAACATGCAATACTAACCAATAGGAAACAACATAAGGGCAACGGTGTGTGGTCGCGGCAAAGCTATCGGTCGTTAGATTAATCCGTAAATTCTGTAATTTAAAAGCAGGAATTTAACTTCTGGCTTTTGATTCAATTTTATTTAAAGGGTACTTAATGTGAAAAGCCAACTCTCCTGACTTATATTTTGAAGTCGTCCTCTTCAAAATGCAGTAGTTCATTCATCGTGACGTTGCTCAGTTTTGAAGTTATTACTTAATAAAGTTCTCGTCTGAAATCTCACCAAACGAGATTACGGTTTAAATTAAACATTCTGACATCACTCTGGTGCAGGTGTCCTCCCCTAGAAGATCTAAATCAGTTAAGAACCTACATGTTAATAAACAAAATAAATATTTATGTAAACATGGTGAGAGTTACTTCTGCCTTTAGGTGTTTTTGTAATGTGTACATTAAGCAGCAAACCTTATTTTTATTATTCGTTTTTAATGTACAAAACGGGAGTTTCAGGGGTGAGTTTGAAATTTACGAGAGTCCTTGAATGCAACTCGTGTTTTTGTGACCAATCAGAGCGGAGTGGGCGTGGTTACTTGGACGAGACTCCTCCTCAGCTGAAACAGCGCATTTAAAGTGGTCTTAAGTGTACTTTCTAATGTAAATATTACATGAGAGTTTTGTGCAAAAAGAAACTGATGAGTATAATAGAGTATAATAGAGGTCCTAGAACAATTTAAGACACACTTAAATCAGCACATTAGGTGCACTTTAAAGTGTCTTATCATAAAAAGTTACCTCAAGACACTTCAGAATAAACAGAAAAAAAGGATCCCATCAAATCCTTTTAGAAGGCAGAAACCTCGAGCAGAACCAGACTCCTGCTGTGCCCGTTTGAGTTGCTTGTAAATTTAGAGCAACGATCCACCTGCCTTGTAATTATGAAGTATGTAGTCATTTATTCTTCATCATTATTCACCATTTTACTTGTTTGTTGATCCTTGAAAACAAACTTAGATTTTCACCAAGTTAACAAAGTCTTGTATCATTCAAGTTAAAGTTTGCAATAATGAATACTTTTACAATCGTTACAATCAACATAGATCTCCACTAGAGCGCGGTTTAAAATGTCAGGATTATATTGACGGACCGACGTTAAGATAGAAGTAAAAAAAACAATAACATGACCTGGAAAAAAAAACATCCCACCATAACACTAGAGCTCGAGACTGGTTAGAACAGGATGTGTTTGCATCTACGTATGTTTAACTGTATGCCGACGATGGTGTTCTGTATGTGTGTGTCTCCTAATGTTACATCAGAGAAAATACATTTTCTTTTTCCAAATGCAACGACTTTTAGGCAGTAATAAGAAATAGAACAAATGGCCGTTAACTGGTGGACGGGGGTCGGGAACCACTTCTATGCCAGAAAACATCATTATATTTGTATGTCGAATTTTAGAGAATATGATATTTTAGCCGTGACTCATATATGGCATTAGCATGATGCTATAGTTGGTCTTTAAAAATCGTAATAATCGACATTAAAAAAGACAATTTTATTATCGCCAACACTTAAATCTCCTGTCATTTTGAAACTTTGTGATGTTCTCATGCTTTTACAGATCTGAACTTCAAGTTGTTCTTAAAACTGAAACACTAAAAACAAATTGTTTCCGATGTTTCTTTTTAACTCCTTAAAGCTAAAAGCTATTTCAGACATTGTCATAATGTTTTACTTAATTTATAATGGGCCCAGTGAGGCTTCGTGAAGCCTCATTTTTAGTTCCCTGCCACTCTCTCCTCTGCAATCTTTTGGCTTTGATCCACTTTAATTAATCCCCACATCAATTCTGGACTGGGAGCGCCACCTACTGGTCTCTGAAAAAAAGAGGCTTCATGTGTGGAAAACACAGGTGAAGAAAGAGGTTCCAGGTAAGACTCTATCTAGCTCTAAAAACTACTCTCTACAGTCTAGTAATACTGCGCAAACAATCCCCAGCACTGAGGCAAATCCGGGTCAACAGTCCGGCCCGTGCGTGTATCCGTCCTCCACCAGCACCCGATCCGGCGCCTCGGTTTACAAACACGACCTGCATGAGCGCCGACGGATCAGTGGTCGATCCTCGGGGACGATCTGTCGTCGGTCGTCGTGGGTCGAAGCTTTACAGTAGCGAACGGGTTTGTGCCTCTGAAATAAGAGGACCATGGAAAATGTTACTGTACACCTCGCCAGCACCAGAACTCACCCTGCCGGCTATAGAATAGCAATAGATAACGTCGCCGGTTGAATATTTATATTGGCCGTGAACAAAAGTTCCAAAACAATGCACTCACGGTTTATTTTAATTTGTTTTAAAAAGCCTTAAAATTTAAAGAATGGCGAATCAAAGAGTAAGAAAATGGTTCTTAAGATGACAATTATCTATAATCTGCTTCACTAATAAATCTGTTTTTACTCATTAAATGTTTGCTCCTGTGTTATGATACAACGTAATGTTATATTGTAGTAAAAATGTTTACAGTATTTCTGTATTATGACCACGAGAACACAGATGCAGATTCACCAGCATGTGGCCAGAGTTACTATGACTTCCTAGGACTGTATCTCCTAGATATTGTCCAGAAGGATAATAATCTGTTGCTTTTATTTGTCTTTTTCTCCTGTTATAAAATAATGAAAGAAAATCCTGGTAAAAATCTGTTATTCATAGCATATAAAAAACCCGGGTGACGAGTAGAGATGTGTAAAAGAAAAATGTATATCAATATTCACTTGACGTCACTGAATTAATATTCAAAAGCATTGTGTTGACTTTTTTTATTTCTTTAAAAAAACAACTGTAATTATTCCTTTTTTTCCCTCTGACTTGCAAATCACATTTAATTTTTAGCCTTTTCCTTTATAGTTTATTTTAAATATAGTTTGTGTTAAATAAAAATAAATAAAAATAAAAATAACGATAATAATTAAAAGTAAATAATAACTTTTTTTCTCAACATTTTAATACAAATGCAATTATTCAAAGCATTCATTTTGGTGTTGTGATTAAACTTCCGGCCGCTAGATGGCAGCAGTCAGTTTGTCCACCGCAGATGGAGGAACAATAATAAATGCTGCTAGATCCGGTCGATGACTGAGGACGAGAGGATACAGCCAGCTCCAGCTGCTTAAAAAAAAGCTGTTTGTTTATATTTTGGCGTTCGGTTCTATTTATTCAACCAAAATAAAAGGGAACAATCACAGGAAGTCAGTAAAATTAAGTGTTTGTAGTTTTAAAAAGTTGATCTGAAACGTATATCCAATACGAGTGGAGGATAAAAGAAATAATCACCTTGGAAACAGCGGGTGTTCCGGGGCTCCACTGGGTGATAGTGCCTGTCAATAAAGACGTTTTCTCATGTTCACAATGTCTCATCGATTGTATCAAATGAGGAAACTCAAATATGAAGTCGTACAAGGAGGAAACAAGACTTTTTACCTGTGAATCAAAGGCCAGCTCGTTCTTCCTGTCTGGAGATCCTCTTCCAAGACTCAAGCTGGTCGGAGGTGGTGGCGGCGGTGGAGGAGGCGGCTTTGTTTGAATCGTTTTAGTCTCCACGGAGAGTTCCGTCTTCTTCTCCGGCAGAGGCGAGATTGCTCGGACGTCCACGGAGGCACGTCGGTCGGGCGTGGCCGGCGGCGGGACGTCTCCGTAGTTCCTCCCTTCCTGCGGTTCGTTGCCGGAGTCGCTGGGGTCCAGCAGGTTGTTCATGCTGTGGCTGCGGATCGTGCCTCCGCTGAAGAAACACAAGGAAACTCTCCGTCAGCTTCATCTGAAGACAGCGGCCTGGATGTCAACTTTAACTGAGATGCGTGACGTGCTACCCGATTGATAGAGTGTTGGGGATGTCGTCGGTGGAAGCCACGTACGCAGCTGGGAACCAACCTTGCCTGGAAACAATGACAGAAAATGTGTTCAAGGCCATTATTTTTACACATTTATACAAGCAGAGAAGAACAATAAGTACCGTATTTTCCGCACTATTGGGCACCGGATTATAAGGCGCACCTTCAATGAATGGCCTATTTTAGAACTGTTTTAATAAATAGTTTGCACCGGATTATAAGGCGCATAGAATAAAAGATACAGTCATTTGACTGGGGTTGCGTTATGCATCCACTAGATCAGGGGTAGGGAACCTGGTCCAGAAAGAGCCGCAGTGGGTGCAGGTTTTTGTTCCAACCGATCAAGCATGTACAGTTTAACCAATGAGGTTTCAGCTGAACAAGCAACACCAGACTGACAATCAACTGATTACCCTCCTAAGACACCTGATTGGATAAAATGTGTCCTCTTGAATGGTTGGAACGAAAACCTGCACCCACTGCGGCTCTTTCTGGACCAGGTTCCCTACCCCTGCACTAGATAAAGCTGGGCTAAAATGTAAACAAAACAGTCAGATAAAGTCACACTTTATTAAGCGTTCTGACAACTCCGTTCACTCCCATGGTAACGATGTTCAAATGATGTTTAAAAGTGGTGTTGTGAGCAGACAAATGTTGAGTGAGCAGCAGTGAAGTTGAGCGCATGTATGACAGCTAGAGCACGCGTGTATGACATGTTGAACGCACGTGTATGACTGGTTGAGCGCGCAGCAAGGTGATTTTGAGTGTACAACAACCAAGACACACTCGCTCAAATTGGTGGCAGTAATCTTACTCCATAGACGTCGGGCATGATGTGACGTGCGTCTTAAATCCCACCCCGTGATGACACAATGACGTAATCCCGCCCAGTCGTCGTTTTTTGGAGAAAATGAAAGGCTTTTAAGTGCACCTTATAGTGCGGAAAATACGGTACATGCTTGTGTGACAGGAATGTTTGTGTGACTTGATCCCTCAAGTCTATGACTAGTACACTGACTCAAAAGTAGGTCGCAGGCCCTTGTGTTGTCTCAGGGTCAAGGTGGCCCGACACCCTGAAAACAAATGTGTTTGTGGTATCCCTTGTGTTGTCTCCGGGTCAAGGTGGCCCGACAGCCCGAAAACAAATGCGTTTATGGTATCCCTTGTCTTGTCTCTGGGTCAAGTTGAACAACCTCCACCACTGCATATGTATTCATGGAAGCCAGGGAGGTCATTCACCTTGACCAGGAGACAATAAAGGGGATACCACAAACACATTTGTTTTCAGGGTGTCGGGCCACCTTCACCCTGAGATAACACAAGGGTTAAAAGATTATTCACTTTTATTTGAAATGATATGGTCTTTCTTTTTAATCTACTTTTCTTAATTGAAACATGACTTCAGCAAGAGCATCCCGTGATACATTTATAAAATACAACCGTTTTTTAACTGCAAATACTTATCAAGACTTACTATGGGAATTTTGATTAACGAGCAAAACAAACATTAGGAAGTGTTATAATTGTAAGTGTTTTTTTCGTTACGCATGAAGACAAATAGCGACACAAGGATTAAGAGATGATCATCATAGGATCATGAAAAGTTCAGCATCTCACCGCATGTTGCCGTCCGTGCGTCCGTACAGCCATCCGTTGCGTGGCTCCAGAACCAGAACCGTGATCATCTCTCCCCTGTTGAACGGTAGGAGTTTGGGGTTGGACGAGGACGGATGAGAGACCAGGGCTCTCATGGCTCTACCAGAACCCAAGCCCAGTGACTCTCCGACAGAACTGGACCGAGAGCGGCTGGGCAGGGGAGACGGCGCTAGGAGGTAGGATGTCGAAGATGAGTCGAGCAAGAACTCACATTGTTGTTTGCACAAATCACCTCTAGATGGCACTCTTCCCAGTGCTTGCTGCTCTCGCCGAGCCCAGGACATGTCTTCATCTATGGCGACCGTCTGCAGTAAGGAAGTCACTGAACCTCGCAGCTGCAAAAATAGATGATCTTTTATTCATACCTTCAATACATGACGACGTCACTGTGTGTGTGAGCACATTTTACGAACACAATTATTAGTCTGAATTATCTGTTGATAAATAAAAACAAATCAAGCTTTTTATTTTCATCGTAAATGAAGTGTACTTGTGCTTCTTGATCCAAATGTGTGGGCGTACGAGGTCTGGACCCCCTGGTTTCATTCACTTTCTCTTTCCACCCGTCTGCCTTCTGTTGGAGAGACACGCCGGTCTGAAATGGGAGTAGACATGCAACGATTTAAAAAGGAAAATAGTCTGGAAGTATTGTTTAATATCATGCACTGACAATTCTAGTTTTAGTTCTGGAACTCTTTCAATTTCTACAACAGAAGCTAACAAATGGACATTAACTTGGAAACCGAAAAGAAGTGAACAATGAAGTTTGACATTCGTTTTCATCATTACATTAAGTTTACGATATAATTTTGCTTGGACATGTGATTGTAATCATAATAATTCAGGTTTGTAAACTGTGCTCAAACGCTCAGTAATGGTAAATGACTTCCAGAAATAACCAAATGTTGAAAAATATATAAGAATTTTTTTTCATGTAGACACAGTAAAGTATGGAAAACTGAATATAATTTGGGTCGTTTTTAACGACTTAACACTAAATAGCTAACCCTTGTTGTCTCTGGGTCCCTGGCTTCCATAGATTCATATGCAGTGGTGGAGGTAGTTGATATTGACCCAGAGACAACACAAGGGATACCACAAACACATTTGTTTTCCGGGCCTTCAGGTCACCTTGACCCAGAGATAAGTCAAGGGTTAAGAAACACCACAATAAACAAAATGTAACCCTTGTGCGGCCTCTGGGTCAAGGTGAACGACCATCGGGTCACCTTGACCCAGAGGCCACACAGGGGTTAAGACCTGCTGAACAACATCACCTCCTTCATAATTAGTCTAAAAATGACTTGTTTTGAAAAGTAATCTGCATAAATAGATGTTTCAAAATTATATTCAAGATGCTTTTTGTGTGTGATAGGAAACACACACACGTTGAGACAGCAGCGCTGAAGTTCACCTCCAGCACCGGCTGTCAAAACGTGACAAAACCCGCTTTAAAAATTTAAACTTTGCTTTAATTATTTAAATTGACTCAAACGGGATTTGACACTTTTTTTTTCGTTTGTCTTAAGATGTCCCTGCATAGAAGGCAATGGAAACACAACATTCTGACAACATATAAGGTTACAATAACAAGTTTATTATTTTGTTGTTTCTGTAAAAATGTGTTGTAAAGATGGTGTAAAATAAAGAGTTATTTAAACCCTTCAGTCGAAGCAGGTGACAAAGTAAGTAAGTAAGTAATTTTTATTTCTATAACGCTTTTCCAGACCAGGGTCACAAAGCGCTTAAACAATCAGAACAATATTCAATAAAGTATATACTTTAAAGGTCAAGATAAAACTGATAACACAAGTAAGTAAGTAAGTAAGTAATATTTATTTATATAGCGCTTTTCGAGACCAGGGTCACAAAGCGCTTAGACAATCAAAACAATACTCAAAAAAGTACATACTTTAAAGATCAAGATAATACTGAGAACAACACACGAGTTCGAAAAATTCAAGGAAAAGCCTGAACAAATAGAAACGTCTTAAGATGTCAGTAGATCCATCAAGCACAAAGAGAGAGGAAGATCGTTCCAAAGCTTAGGAGCAACAGTCTGAAAAGATTTCTCTCCTCTGGTCCTGAGCCGTGTGCGTGGAACCATAAGTAGATTCTGATCCACAGACCTCAGAGCCCGAGCTGGGGTGTAAGGCTGGATCAGATCAGTGATGTAAGGAGGAGCCTGACCATGAATAGATCTGAAAGTAAGAACCAGAATTTTAAAGTTGATCCTGAAAGAAACTGGAAGCCAGTGAAGAGTTTTAAGGACCGGAGAAATGTGAGTTCTTCTACTAGAGCAGGTCAGAATTCTGGCTGCAGAGTTTTGTATCAACTGCAGGCGAGACAGATCCTTCTTGTTAAGACATGAAAAGAAACTGTTACAATAGTCCAGACGAGAAGAAACAAACCCATGGATTACAAGCTCCAGATCATATTGTGACAACATTTTCCTAAGTTTAGAGATTTTTCTCAGTTGAAGGAAACAGTTTCTGGTCAGTTTTCTGCAGTGTTGAACTAGAGACATGTCTTTATCAAATACAACACCCAGGTTTCTCAGGCTCAGTTTGACAGACTGACCTAAGTCACCCAAGTACTGACTCAACCCTGGAATCTTATCATCAGGAGCAATCACCAGAGTTTCAGTTTTGTCCACATTTAGCTGTAAAGTGTTTTCACTCAGCCATTGTTTGATTTCTAGCAAACAATTGACTAAGCTGTTCAGAACAGGAGTTCCAGAAAATCAAGGAAGCCCGAGCTGAGGTCTGTGGACCGTGTTAGATCATTGTTTATTTGTGTGTAAATACCTTATTTATTAGAAAGAGCATGGACTGAGTGAGCCCGCAGTGTTTCTCCACGAGGAAGCGATACCTCCTCTCCTCTTCTTTCAAGATGTCCTGCTGGCTCTGCCTCAGGTACATCATGTAGTCACTGTTCTCCTGCAAACGCACTCACAATGACCGAGAGGTTTGTGCAGGTGAGACATTGACGTTGAAGTACCAGAGAGTCCCTGAACGCCCCTCGTCGCAGCTGCTTCTCCAGAGCCCCGGCCTGGTTCCGCACCTCCAGCTCGTACACTCTCCGGCTCCCCTGCAGGACACCGGGGAAACCTTCTTCAAGTGAACGACGCTTTTCTTATATTAAACACAAAGTCTGGCAAATATGACGATGATAATCTTATCGCTCTAATCACGTTAAAGACAAGATGTTAAACCTACATCAATGTACTCCTCGTCGAGCTTGACATTCTTCTCCATGGCCTGCAACACCTCGACCTGGAACCAACGAAACTGCAAAAAAACAGGAAAAACAAGAGAGAATTTGCAATCGATTTATTTTTAGATCGGATGTTTTACCTGCAGAGGTCGATCTGAGCAGGTCTTTAGAAATGTGTCGCATTATATAAGTTGTTTTATTCAATATTAAAAAAAAAGATGAATTGGTGATAACATTCCGCAGCGAGAATTCTGAGCCGCTCTAGTAGAAGAACTCACATTTCTCCGATCCTTAAAACTCTTCACTGGCTGCCATATCTTTGAGGATCAACCTTAAATTTCTGGTTCTTACTTTCAGATCTATTCATGGTCAGACCTTCCATCAGTGATCTGATCCAGACTTACACCCCAGCTCGGGCTCTGAGGTCTGTGGATCAGAATCTACTGATGGTTCCTGAACACGGTTCAGGACTTTTTATTTGCTTCAATCTTCCTCTCCCTCTGTGTTTGATGATCTACTGACTCCTTCAAGAAACATCTTAAGACATTTTTATTTGTGCTTTACCCTGATTTTCTGGGACTCCTGTGTTTGTCTTATGTTGTCTTGATCTTTTAAAGTATATATTTTAACTGTGTATTGTTTTTGTTAAAGCGCTTTGTGACCCTGGTCTAGAAAGGCGCTTTACTAAATAAACTTTACTTTACTTTACCATAACATTTGTTGTGAAATATCATTTCAATTTGACTGCAGTGATTCACTGGGTGTTGGGGAGTGACGACTATTTCCTTTGTGGTCGAGTTTAAACAGTTAAAAATCGTGCTGCAAACGATTGTCGATATTATAAGTTATATTATGTCATGATGTACCTAAGTTACAGTATAAGATGACACTATACATTCAAACAAATACTTGCCACTCCTTCCATCTCTGCAACAAGTCTTCTCTGGGTCTCTGATATCTGGATTAGAACGTCACCTGTTGAAGGAGGGTTCGAAAAAGAAAAAAAACATTGCAAACACCGTGAAAACAAATGTAATTATGTGTTACTGGTTCACTTGGTTTAAAGTAGTTTCTATACTGTTCCTTTTGAAGACTTTTTCTTGCAGACCTCGAGATGATTTCAGACATTTTAAGACTTGAATTCAAGTTATTGGATATAAGATATTTCAATACTTTCCAAAGCCTCGCATACGTTTAATAAAACCTGGCCTTGAGCAGAACCAGAAGATGTGCGTGGTGTCAGACGGTCTGGCTTTGGAAGGACAGTAAACGAAAGCAGAGGCAAACAGTATATTAGTTGGAAATGAGCCCAGCTTGGAAATAAATTCACTTTTTGTGCAAGAAAATTTTCAGACAACATAAGATACCTAAATAAGAATACTGTGCAGTGAATCAATGTTAAATGAACATATAGTAATACATTATATTTCTTAATTGTATTTATTTATTGTTATTAACATAATCCATTAAATTAAGATTCAAATGAAGCTCTTTGTGTAACAAAAAATCCTTTTGTACTCTGACCCTATAGTTATTTAAACATCAGATTCATTGTTTTTCATCTGTTCAAATGTGTATTATTTAACTTTATTATCCCTTTCAGTGACGCAATACAGGGATACAAAATAGACCAACCATGTGGTGCTGCTTTATTTGGATTTGTTACGACCAAATACACTTTGTACCTCATTCACACAAAAATTACGAGGCAAAATTTGAGTGAATCCCACTTCAAGTTGTTGATGTTTAGACTATAAGTAAACATGTCAACTGCCCCCCGAGGAAGCCACAGAAACCTACACTAAATTGGATTGGAGCAGAGATCAGTGAGCAGAGAAGCAGAATGAGTGCACGAATGCTCCTACCCAGGTGCAAAACAAATAGACTCAGGGACTCATTCATCCCTCGGGCTATTAAGTTGTACAATTCTGAGTTCGGGGGCAGGAGTGGAGTGAAAGTATCTGGATGTTCTGTTCCATGTTAGTCTTTGTATCTTTGTCTTTGTTGTTTTTCTTTGACCTATGTTCTTTATCTTTAGACTTAGATTGTGTCATCTTGTTCTTCCTCTTATGTTCTTTTCTTATTTTATTTTTTTTATGTATTTTTTTTTTTTATTGTTTATGAAAAAATCTACTGGAAAAAAAAAAAAACAATTTCCCGAAGGAGACCTCCTGAGGGATCAATAAAGTTTTACCTTAACCTTAACCTTAAATCAGGTTAATCTCTGGTTAAATTTGTGAACTTTTTCATCCACGTGTTTCAAACAATAAGGATCAGACATTATGCTTTTCAAGAATTATAAAGAGACTTCAAATAACAACAATTATATTCTCCCTGTTAAAGACAGTTTGGTAAAGAAAAGTGCTAACATTTTTATGGCCCTTTGACTCGTTGAGTTTGATCTAATCTAAGACCATTGTAGCTTCTTGAACAAATAAAGTCCGAATCATGTGCAGTACACCACTAACCTTGAGTGCACTTCATTATCACAGGTATCCTATGTACACTCTAGATCTTAAATGATTTAGACGACCAAGCTTTGATGGCGTTTGATTCTTTAAAAAGATGCTCTTCTAAGTCTTTCATTCCCTGATTGTGCGTATTCTAGTCAAAGCCAGGAACCGAAGCACTGCCCGCTCATCTATCTTTCAAGCGGTGAAACTTAATCATACTCATTATAGCTCTGTGACCTTCTCGGTTTCCAATGTTCGCAGAGCCACGTGTCGGGGCCCAGATGAAGGAGGTAAACCACAAACAAGCTTGCTTAGCGTCATCCGTTCAGCTATAACTCAGCTGGAAATATCCACTAATGCACCGACGCACTTGAGCCTGAGAGGACAGGATGAAAAATAATAGATCCATGGATGGATTGTGCAGTAGGAACGGCTGGACAGGCTGAAATGTGTGTCTGTGATGGGGGGAAAGTATCTGATGCAGGGACCCCGGAGTAACCCTCGACACCCTCTGCAAGACACTTAACAGCTCAGAACAGTAACCACAGCAACAGGCTCCTCTCCATGCACTGCAAAATGGAACGCTTTAAGACATTCTTTGTTCCTTCTGCCATTAGAAGTTACTCTACCTCATTCAATTTTTACTATTTGCTGGCAACTTTTGAATTACCTATTATTTATTTTTAATAGGTTTGTATGTTCTCCCCGTGTTGCGTGGGTTTACTCCGGGCACTCCGGTTTCCTCCCACAGTCCAAAAACATACAGAGGTTGACTGATAACTTTGGGAAATTTTCCATAGGTATGAGTGTGTGTGTGAATGGTTGTCTGTCTTTGTGTGTCCTGAGACAGTCTGGTGTCCTGTCCAGGGTGTCCCCTGCATCTCGCCCTATGATACTGGGATAGGCTCCAGTCTCCCCGCGACCCCGGTAAGGGATAAAGCGGTAGACAATGAATGAATAAATGAATGTATTTAGGTTTGTATTTATTGTATTGATGTATTTATGGATGTTTTGTTTGGATGGATGTGTTTTTGCTGCTGGACAAAAGAATCTCTCCTCAGGAGCATCTATAAAGAATCCATCCATTCATCTGTCTATGTAGGACCAGCACAACCTTGAATGACAATACCTGCATCATAAGAATGGACACTCACCGAGGGAGCGAGACGAGAGCGTGTGAAGAGCTTGGTCGCCCATTTTCGACACAAAATTGAAGTAGGCCTCGCTGGATGAAGCTAACGCTACAAAAAAACACACTGTTATAAGCATCAGAACAGAGATAAAACACGACGGCCCACGTGTTCTATCTTTATTAAAAATAATAAAACCAGTCTACATATGTAGAATAAAGTATTTTTTAAAAGTTCAGAAAGTAGTTATGAAGATAATATGGGTTTTAAGTTGACATTTAGTCATGTAAAAATGATCAAACAATCCTAGATGTAAGAACTAATATGGTTATTATCAAGAAAACCTGGTGTACATAAAAGCTCCTAAATTAATGGCCACCAGATTGGATATGCTTTAAAGAGTATTTCCTGTCATTTTGTTTCTGGAGATCTTGAATAATTATGCGTATGTATATATATATATATATATATATATATATATATAGAGAGAGAGAGAGAGAGCAAAAAGCAATAGCAAATCTCACCTTGGAAAGCTTTGACGTAACTGTTTCCCAGGGTAACAAGTGTCTGCAGACCCGGATTAAAATGTTCCATTAAATTCTATATGAAAATAAACAATTTGTTAGTCGATACACAGGTAAAAAACAACAATGTTCTACTCACTGAATAGACACTTAAAGTTCCCCGATGCAACTGGTCACTGCTTTGTCCAGACATAGTGACCAAATTGATAGGAAGGAATAAAACACCCCAAAAAATCCTGGAAAAAAATAAGGAGAGGAATGTATTCACGGTCAAATGCCTCCGGAGCGACTCTTCAAGAAACCGTTTTGTTCCGAGTTGCCGTTTTGCTGAAGTAAAAAACTGAGCCAACTTTTCTTTTTAGTCATGAGAAGTTTTTTGAGCACGAAGAGAGGGGAGAGAGCGGAGCTGCTGCCATCGATACCAGTAGTTTTCAATTATTGATGAGAGCCCTGAAAGAAAAGAAGACAAAGAGAGGAGAGGAGAGGGAGCTCAACGGCCGGCTGTGACATCGACCAACACCTGAGGGAGAAATCTTCAACAACAGAAAATGTTTGTACCGACTTAACAATGGTTCAAAAGTTGTGTGAATGTATAGTTCGGGTGAAATAAAATTGCATTTCTCTAAATTCTGCATTAGTGTTAAAAGAGATTTAACTTAAAAATATATACTTTTACTTAAATAATCAACCTGTACGTTTGAAGTCTTGCAAATGAAGATGCATTCATTACAAACATATCATTTTAAAGTAAATAAGAATGATTTAAAAAGATCAAAACTGTTACACATTACATTGTCTTTATATTGTACATTTACACGCATATTTTTATCCGCAAAGTAACACTTTGAATTAATAAAATAATTAAAGAAAACTTTCACTTTGCATCCACATTTTTATTCATTTTTTTTCTGAAAAATACGCCCTTATACTAAAACCCAGGGGGGGTCGAAAACTTTTTTCAAAGAGGGCCACATTTGCTGAAGTGAAAACAAGCGAGGGCCAAATAATGAACCAAGACATCTGAAGAGAAAAGCTCCTGTATTAAACCAATTCAACACAAAACGTCTTTATGGAAAGAAAAAATAAGTTATACATTAGCATTAACACTTTGTATTCTCTCCATTTGACTTTAAATCAGAATCAGAATCAGAATCCCTTTATTATCCCGCGAGGGGAAATTCTTTTTAACAAACAGCAAAAGCAATATACCAGAAGAAAAATAAAAACACCGAGAAATAAAATATTAAAAAGAAAAGAAAGAATCTAAATAGAATAGAAAATAAATCTGCACTATATTATATACACATATTTACAAAAATAGCAAGAAAGGTGCAGTTAGATAATTATCTGGCTGTGTTGTTATTGTGGAGTCTGATGGCAGTAGGGAGGAAGGACCTGCGGTACCTCTCCCTCACACACCTGGGATGGAGCATCCTATCACTGATGGAGCTCCTCAATGCCTTCAGTGTGTGCTGGAGAGGGTGAGACAAGTTCCTCCTCATGGAGCCCAGCTTGCTCCGTATCCTCCTCCCAGTCACTTCCTCCACAGGATCCAGGGGGCGCCCTAGGACGTAACCGGCCTTCTTAATAAGGCTGTCCAGTTTAGCCCTATCCTTTGCTGTCATGCTGCTCCCCCAGCAGACCACACCGTTGAAGATGGCAGAGGCCAAATGTTTAATTTGTACAAATTAAAAACACCTGTGGTTAAATAATAGATTTTGTAAAGACCCTCTCAGGCTGCATAAAATCTTCTCAAGGGCCACAAATGGCCCCTGAGCCTGCTATAACTCATAGTATTCAGATATTTTACATTAACCACACAAGACATTATACATGGGAATATAAAATTATGATTAAATAAAAGTGAATGATACACTAGCTGTCAAAACTACTGTCCTCCTGACATGATTTACTTATACAAACTTTTCCATGATTTTTCCTAAATCCAAGTATAAGTTAATTAAGAAAATATATTTAATAACCAAGTGTTAAATGTCATTAGAGGTCATCATACACGACCTTCTCGCCCCACTGCTCCAGACACGCCTCTATGGTTCCCAGCACTGTTTTCAAACGTCGATCCAGAGCAGCCAGATGAGGCTCGGACAAAAGAGGGGCGATTCTGTGCAGGGGGTCATGTGACAGCGACGCCCTCATGATGTCACTGAGACGATACTTCTGCAGTGATAGAAGCTGCAGGCGTCTCCAGGTGGAGCGTCGTATCCTGGAGGGCGGAAAGACAATCCATTGGACGTCGATAAATCTAACATCGGTATAAGATTTAAAAAATGATCTTTTGAACCTGCAACACTGTTGTAATGGAGCCAAAATAGACGGTTCATCTTTGGAATGACGTCCAAACCTGCGAGACAGAATTAAAAGCAGGTGAAGAAATCGTGTTAAAAAACATGGTCCACATGTACTCACGCTCTTCCGTTGTCAAGGTGCAGGAGAAACGTATCATTGCCGAACTTCTCAAAGGTTTCATAATGGTGTCTGTCCATGTTGCCTGAAAAAAAAATATTAAGATCAGATCACGACTTCCACATTTTCACGTCACATCACATATTGAGGACAAAAAGAAAAAACAAGACGACACAATCGTGTTCAAGTTCGATTTTATAATCACCACTCTACGTTCATCATTTGTACCATATAAAAGGCAGTACAGCACAAAGCATACATTTCTTGAAGCAGCATTTTTGACATCTCTGGTGTGCATAGAAAGGGTGAAAAGCTGCAAGCAAACTCTCTTGGCGTGTGAAAAACACACATTCCAGTCTTTCTCTCCGTTTATGTCTCGAGATGGGGCGAGTTATTTCTAAAAACTCGAGTCTACTTTTTGACCATATTCTCATTGTGTCATTTTGAAATTCAAACGAAGGTATATAAATAAAAATGACTTACTTACTTACATTTGTTTGAGTTTCATTAATAGCTGATATCTAGACATGGTTTTCTTAAGTTCATACATTAAAAACTATCCCATTGCACTGACACTGCTTTTAGGCGTTACATGTTTTCTTTTCTGTCACATGACACAGACCACGTTAAACATTGTTTAAAGGGCAACTCGTGTTGATTTAAGTGCGTCTTTAATAGATGTTGGAATCATCAGTGTCTGTTTGTACAAAACTCTAATTTTATTCAAATATTGACATTAGAAAATGAGCTTAAGCCCTGCCCACTGAAAATACTTTGTTTTTCTGGAGATGAAATCTTGTTTAACCTAACTACACCCACTCTGCTGTGATTGGTCAAAGACTGAGGTTTGTTACCGCGCGTCATAAATCCCAGAAGTCAATACCTCCAAAGGGACTCTTTGTATAAACAAAGCGGGGCGTGATTACAGCTGGCTGGAGGAGGAGTGAATTATTATTAGCCATTATGGAGCCATTATTACGTCATAATGGGCTCCGCTCTTGTAACCTCTCATTCGCCCAGATTTCAGACAGGGGAGAACTTTATAGAGTAATACGTTTAAAACATTGTCATGATGAGTGACTTACTTCTTGGAGAGGAAGTCTTTAACGTTTGAAACAGGGGAGTTGGGTTTTAACATTATCTGCCCTTAAAAATGGCTGAATTAAAGGTGTATTACTTCAAAAGAACGGGCTGTGTCTCAGTAATTTACCCAACTATATATCTTTTGATCTCGTTCAGAGTTTGCTTACAAGCCTCACCCTTCTTAAACTGCACATTACAGGGTTTAACTTGGACTGAACAGGGATGCTTGTAACAATGTTGACATGAGAGAGTCCCTGGATGCCGCAGTCAAACTCTTCCAGGTAGAGCGGACACTGGTAAACAGACGACTGAGGCGAGGGGTTACGTCCGCTGGCGACCGTTTCCTGCGTCACATTTGTCTCCTTGACTCGAGCTTTGACGCACACAAGAGGCATGGGGGTGGGCTCGGAATGGATGCTAGCCTCCAGTCCTGCTGCCTGTTTATCCCATGATGCCCCTCTCAGCTCCAGGCCACACAGTAAGACACTATCAGGGAGGAATGTGGAAGGATATGGTTCAGGCAGCACCTGCATTTAGAAATATTGATGTTAGAGTTTGATCATGAAGACAGTGAAAGTACTTCAATTACAAAATCAACTGAGGAACTTCAACTCTTTCTTGCAAAAAAATACCAAGATCTGATGGAGTTTTAGCAGCAATGTGGAATACTGTAGCGCTGTTGCCACATTACGCATGTAAGTAAGTAAGTAAGTAAGTAATTTTTATTTATATAGCGCTTTTCCAGACCAGGGTCACAAAGCGCTTAAACAATCAAAACAATACTCAATAAAGTATATACTTTAAAGGTCAAGATGAAACTGATAACACAATAGGAGTTCCAGAAAATCAAGGAAAAGCCTGAACAAATAAAAACGTCTTAAGATGTTTCTTGAAGGAGTCAGTAGATCATCAAACACAGAGATCGTTCCAAAGCTTAGGAACAACAGTCTGGAAGGATTTCTCTCCTGATGGGTGTTTGGATTAAGAACATTGCCTTTGATCCACTTCTTTAAAGCAGGTGCATAGAGAAGAACAATACAATAACAGCTAAAGAGTTCTCCCAAGTTTAGTTTAAGGTAAGGTAAGGTAAGGTAAGGTAAAACTTTATTGATCCCTCAGGAGGTCTCCTTCGGGAAATTGTTTTTTACCAATAGCCAGCAATTTTTCATAAACAATAAAATAAAAAATAAAAAATAATACATACAAAAATAAAATAAGAAGAAGAACAAAAAGAGGAAGAACAAGATGACACAATCTAAGTATAAAGATAAAGACAAAGAACATAGGTCAAAGAAAAACAACAAAGACAAAGGATACAGAGACTAACATGGAACAGAACATCCAGATACTCTCACTCCACTCCTGCCCCCGAACTCAGAATTCTACAATTTAATAGCCCGAGGGATGAATGAGTCCCTGAGTCTATTAGTGTTGCACCTGGGTAGGAGCATTCGTGCTGCATCTGCTTCTCTGCTCACTGATGACAGTGTTCAGAGGATGACTGTCATCATCCATGATGGACAGTAGTTTGTTCAATGATCTCCTCTCAGCAACTGTCACCAGTGAGTCCAGTTCATGTTTAGTTTATTTAAAAGGATTATGTGCAGTTAGATCTTTTTAATATAATAAAGCAATATAATGTCAACATGCAGATGTGAATTAAAAGTTTCTGAAGAAAAAAATGTGGCAAATGACATCTACAAAAAAGCAAATGTCACGGCTTTACCTCAAAGTGCAGACAAACATCGCTGACATTTGTGCGGTTTATCCTGGCGGTCTGTCTCTTCATCGCCACCAGGAAGCCTCTGGCGTTCTTAAAGGCGGACAGTCGATAAGCACCGCGGGGATCTGAAGTGTTTTCATGACACAGATAACCTCCGAGCAGCTGGGCCTTCCTCTCCAAACGAGACAGGTCCGCGTACTTGACAAGGGAAGCTGAGGTCAGCGTTTTGTATTGAAAGAGCTGCTGGAGCTCAGTGAGGTGTAAAGACACCAGATCGATGAGATCATTCCACTCAGCCTGGATGAAGTCTTGAAGGGGACTGTGGAAAACTGCCCCTGAATTCGCAATGATCCTCTGGTTCTTCTGCTGCAGGGAGTTGTGCAGAGCGTGCAATCTCTCAGTGGCATTGATGTAGTCGGGCAGGACGGTGCACAGTACCGGGCCAGAGGTCTGCGTTATCCCTCCAAAAGTTTGTGTGTCGTGGAGTAGCTTGTTCATTTTTTGGCATTTGATCTTGGTTATTTCCAGCACTGCGTCAGCACCTATGCCCAACATGTTGCAATCGCTGACGCTTGACGATGAAAAAGACTTGTCCAAAACTTGAAGGAGTTCTGGGAAATCTGGGAATCGATAGAACACAACAATGTAATTGAACTAGTTTTTCACATTTTAGACTTTGTTCAAACTTTTACAGATAACCAGAACATCAGGATATCTATAGATTTCTCCACCACAGACAATGCTGCAAACATTATGCTTCTTCAGATATGAAGACCTGTTTGTTCGAAAACAGAGTAGCTTAAAACAGTTGGAAATTGATTATTTTCAAGAGTTTCAGGACAGTTTTGAAATGGGTTATGAAAGTTTATAATAATGGTTCAGGAAGTTTTTGATTTCGTCATTCACTTGTATGGTTACTAACTGCTGCTGTACATGCAGCTTGTCTGTTTAGATCTAGCAACAAAAAAGAAAAGTCTCAAAAACAGCATAAAAGAAGAAAAGAAACGTAAATGTGCCTGAAGTGGTTAAAGGATTAGTTTAATCAAAATTCAAACTTCACTAATTTTCTACTGACCCTCATGTTGACTTGGTAGAATTTTGTCTTTTTGACTTTACGGAAGCTCACTTTTCTCAGTAAAAAAAGCTACGACATGAGAAATTGTTATGAGGAAATGCAAACAATTCTATATTTTAAGAATGTTTATAGCAGAAGCTAAAGGCTAACATGCTACACTGACAGGAAACACACTTGCGCGAGCTACCAGTGTCTACCGTCTTTGCACAAATCTCAGTTTGCAACCTTCATATGGACATACATTTCTGCTTACAATGCCAAAAAAGACAAATATAACTGAAAATACCAAACCCTTAGTCGACATGAGGGGAAGCAGAAAATGAGTTAATTTGAAAATTGGGTGAACTATCACTTTAGAGTTCGTCAACATGTTAAAGAGTTAAAAAGGTACAGTCGATGGAGCTCTAAAATCCTCTACCAACTACCCAATGTCACTAGGAAATGTTTTAAGCCGTAAAGACATTTCCTGAGACATGGAATTTGTTAAAATAATTCAAAATATAACGCTGATTTGACATCCTTGGTTGAGGTATGCATTATCTCTGTGCTTTTCAAGTGATGTGATAGTTCAAGATGAAATATCTAAAAACATAAAGCGTGTTTATTTATTTTTTTACCGAAGCGATCAGATCGAGAGAAGACTTTGGTGAGAAGGTGTGGTCCGGTGTCCAAGAGCGGTAGAGTTAAGAAGCAAGCTTTGGAGACATTCTCCATCACCTCCAAATCTGCAGATTCCAACACATGACCACCGTGCACCAGGTTGACTGAAACAGGGGGAAAAGTGCAATCATTTAACCGAACAAATGTATTTTCAAGGGTTTCACTTTACCTGCTAAATATTGCAAAGCCTTGGTTTTGTCGCGGCAGAGACATACAATATTTGGAATTGCATTCACTAAGGTCAGGAGGTCGTCAAGACTCCTGCGGTAGACGTAAGACAGTGAATACAACTTAATCAAAATCTGTTTTTTTTTTACTGAATAAACACTTTTTATTTTTCATAGGAATAAGTGCACAAATTAATAATTTATAATATAATAATAAATATGGTTACTGTAAATAAATGTTAGTAAAATATTGTGCATTTGGGGAACCGCACCAAAGACATGAAAATAAAAGTAAAGTAATCTGTACTTCATGATATTATTTACTTGTTCTTCCTTATTATGCAGAACAAATGTCTCAATATTCTAATGGCTGGGAAAAAAGGTTTTTCTGTCTTGGTGTAAAAGATTTAAACAAATAATAAAGACACTTTTCATTGAATTATACAAATGAAAATATATGAATGAAAAATATATCAATGTTTAAATAGAATAAGTAGATTTTCCAACACAAACATCAGATGTTTTTGTTCTTCTGATTGTTTATATTTTGGTTTCAAAAAATAAAAGTATTAACAAAATCTTACCATTGGTACATCTTCTTTGGACACATGTATTTCTGCCTCTGTATCAGGACCGAGTGGAAAATGAGAGACCGAAGAACAAGCTCCATGACACCAGGGGTGACGGCAGATAAAGTTGTTTTCTGTATGATGGACATCTGTTGTAAAGAACACATCAGCTCCTCCTTCACATTTCCGGCTGAGTCGCAAACCAGAGGCAGAGCACTCAACCTGACTTCCACTGAAACAAAAATGTAAAAATATCAGTTTGACAAGTCACTGTGGTTTATTTAAACTCACCAGGTAGGGAAGACGAGGCATTTTCTTCGGATACAAACCAAAGACGGAACTTTCGCTTCAGTTTTATTCCATTGACGGTCCCTTTATTGGGGGCAAAATGAAGGAAACAAAAAAAGATGAAAATGTGAAACTACATAATAAGTTAGTTACAAACACGGAGAATATTTTGATTTGATTATGGTCTAAGAAGGATAGCTTCGAAATAAAAAGTAGACATTGTAATCCCAACTATCTCAATGCAACAACATTTTATGTTAAACTTTTGATAGTTTGTCCAGATTGATCAAATACGGGTAGATTGTAGCAACTTCAAAATTAAGGTAAGGTAAGGTAAAACTTTATTGATGAAATTGTTTTTTTCCAATAGCCACAGAAAATACAGCAATTTTTCATAAAAAATAAATCAAAATAAAATAAGAACAAGTACAAGGAGAAATAAAGTGATTTAAGAAATGGTAAAAAACAAATTCTTTGTCTTATGAAGGATTCTGAGGGTTTCGTCCATCTGCTCAAAATGAAAAGATATGTGTGTTTGTTTGGACGCTTACCTTGTGCACATGACACCAACTGATTTATATGTGCAAGGACTTGTTTATTCCATTGATCGAGGAAGTTGCAATTATTAACAACCAACCAGTGTCGATTCTTGGCGGCTTTGTCAAGAGAGGAAAGGGTGAAGTCTTTGTTGCACAGCCCATCGAACGATATAGCTGCGACCTGCATCAGAACACTTCAATTAACAACCCGTAAAATAATAAAAACTGTGATGAAAATAGAATTCTTTTTGTGCCTTATCTGTTTCTCCAGTGCAGCAGGCCAGTTCTTGGATCAACCTGATGGGTGGAATGCTTGTCCACTCATCCTCTCTGTGAACAGGGGACGTAAGAATGATGGGTCCGTCGTGTTGCGTGAGAAGTCTTTGCAGAGCAAGTGGATTTCCACAAAAAGGAACATCAGACCCCACTCTTTGTCCCGGCGTGCAGAGCTGGTGTGCGATCAGAGAGTCGCCCAGCTCCTCTAGGCGGTCGGGGTGAACGGTTTTCCACAGAAGTGCCCTCTGGATCAAGGACAGGTGTGCATGAGAGGGACAGGGACAAGCCTCGGACAGTGTGGAAGCTGGACGGTTCAGATACCTCTCCCACTGCCAGGGTGAGACACCGATTGAGTCGGTCAACCCCCTGAACGATGGAATTCCTTCGAGGCAAAAAAGTTCCCCGTGGATCTGAGGGGGGATCCAGCTCGGTAGGTTGTTGATAGTCTCGGGAGTTGACGCTGTGGAGGCACCGAATGTCGTTGTTGAAATCTCTTTAAGACCCATGAGGAACACCGCCTTCTCGGCGGGGGAGCAGACTTGATTCTGCTGGAGCAGAGCTAACGACATGAGCAGCTTCAGAACAGGGGTGTGGTTTTGGAAGACACATGGCCTGTACTGCTCCAGCATCTTGACCAGCATGTAGTTAGTGACCTCTGGGATGAGGTCGTCCGGAACTGTTCCTAATGCAAACGACACAAAGGGTCTTTCTTCCTCCAGGTAAGCTTCGTGCATGGTTTTGATGAAAGTGGCCAAAGAAAAGTAATAGTCCGAAGACAGGTGGGTCAAATCCTGCAGTGCGTTGTAGAGGGCGGCCGACAGCTGCGTCAACTGTTGAGGAGCGTGCAGCAGGAACTTGTGGTACTCGAGCACGTTTGTGTTCAGCTCGATCTCGGCTTCCAGTTTCTTCAGAACATTCTTACTCAAAGTCAAACGAGGGAGGAAACTTTTCTTGAGGAGTTGCCTGGTGTTGGACTGTAGAATGTAATCTATAAGTGAATCCTGAGAGCAGAGAAAGAAATATCTGTCGGAAATATTTTTAAAAGTTGACTAAAACAAACTGATTCAAGATAAATAAAGCACAGATAGATAGTTTAGATTGGGGAAAAATCCAGAGAGTACATAGTTCAGAATAGTGTAGACCAAATAATGAATCTTCTCATTTACTGATACAGCTAAGTTAGCTAACCCATGTACGTACACTTACAAGTACCCTTGTAATACCATTACCCATATTTTATAGATGCACTTGAAGTTACGTGCTTATCAGAGTTTGTTTACTATCACTTGACTTATTTGATTATTTGGCTTTGTATGTACCCTTTAGTCACCTTTATAACCACAGTTCGTTTGTGTCTGTTTAGAAATGTAAGAGTCCTGAAGGGATGATGACATTTTGTTAGTTTTTACAATTTACCATC
Organism: Callionymus lyra; assembly: GCF_982586985.1. Taxonomy (NCBI): domain Eukaryota; kingdom Metazoa; phylum Chordata; class Actinopteri; order Syngnathiformes; family Callionymidae; genus Callionymus; species Callionymus lyra. The sequence goes on along the minus strand of NC_141818.1, from coordinate 45,121,193 downwards.
CGAGTTTAAAGAGTTCATATAATCATTCATCACTCTGTCATGCAAAAGAAGCAACTGTCGTTTTTGTCTCTTTCATCACATCCTGTGGCCTTTGCTAGATTAGTTTTTGCCATTGGTTATATAATTATTTTTTTTTTTTAACTGTATGCCAAGGTTTCAGTAAACCTTTGAACAGACTGAATTAGTTCTGAATCTTTTGTGCTGGAATTGGAATCATACAACAACCATTTCACAAACCAATTCCATTCTAATTCCAGGATTCATGTTTAAAACATTTAAAACTAGACAATTGGCCAGAAATTCGATATATATGTATTTTTAAAAAAGTCCTTCCTTTGCTTTATAACTATAATGAGAAGTGTTTTCTCAACTTCTAATATATTCCTCTTGGATTTACTTAAAAATCAGTGACAACCGAATCTGAATTACCTCCTCCTTGTTGATTTTCTTCTGTAGCAAAAGCTTCTCACTTTGCTGGTGAAGATGTTGAATCAGCAGATTTTTACACTGCGAGTGCATCAGCTTTGACAACATCACTTCCTGAATCTCTTCTGAGCCCAAAGAGAGGTCAACAACATAAACCTGTGCCAAGATGGACGGATGGATTGCTGAGGAGGGAAAAGACGGGTAAACAAAAAAGTGCCTTTTGCATTTTAACAGTGGCTCTTTTTGACATACCGCTATTTAACATCGTGGCAGGGAGGTTGGTGCTAAGGAAGAGGCAGAACTCGGGATGGCTCAGCTCCAGGTTTTGCTTAAGCCCTGGCAGGCGACTGCCTACAGGGCGCACCAGTTTGTCCAGAAACCTTTGGCTTAGCTCCGCCCGTTCCACATCAGTGACCAACACTCTCAAGCCTGTCAACGGAAGAGTTAGTTTATTAAACCTTGCGTCTGGTACTACACATCAAGAATAATCTGACCTGTGAGAGCGGCCTGATCGAGCTTGTCCAGCAGCTGTGGGTCATCTGCACACACCACTGAATCGCACTCCAACTCTTCTTCAAGGTTTGCGTTGTACTCTGGGGAACACATTTACCAAAAAACAGATATGAACCCTCTCTGCCAAATAGGGTCGTAATGGCTACAGCCAATCTTTGGTACTGAGGGTGAGAGGAAGTGTGGCCAGCCAACCAATAAGAACATTTATGACATTTATGTTTTGTAGAGTGAGAAGGAAGCCAAATGTTCCCTTGTGTTATGCTGTTTAATGACTTGAAGAGAATTTAGATTTTCTACTCCTGACCTAGACTTTACTAGCTAACGATTTGCATATAACTAGAGAGTGATATGCCATTGAAATATTACGCACGGCCACACTGAATACTTATTCCAAAGTAGCTCATTTATCCTGACCCTATAAAAAAAACTTCTGCAAAAAAAGAATTTAGTTTTTCACAACTCGTAACTGCTTTCATTGGTTTTAAACCAAAATATGTCCAACATTACATTTAAAAACTACTGGAGTGACTGTATCATCCTGCATTATCCTTAGGATTATTATTATTATTATTATTATGCTGAAATAACAAACAGCGAATTTTTGAGGTTCATTGTAACTAAAAAAAAAAGCACCATAAAAAACTATGGTAAAAAATGAAAAAGAAAATATGATTTAAAAATAATTTATATAGTGCTGTCCAATATTAAAACAATGTTGCTCAAAAGATATCATGATATACTTTGTATTTTCTCACACCCCTTTTCCTCCTAGAATCAGCTGTAATCACGCCCCACTGTATTTATACAATGAGTCCCTTGGAAGTGGAGACTTCTGGAATTGATGATGCGCGGTGACAAACCTCAAAACTTGACCAATCACAGCGAGATTTCAGCTTGATAAAAACAAATTGTTTTCAGTGGGCGGGGCTTAAGTTCATTTTCTAATGTAAATATTTCAATGAAAAGAGAGTTTTGTACAAACAGACACTGATGATACAATAGAGGTCCAAGATCAATTGAAGACACACTTACATCAACACATTAGTTGCTCTTTAAGCAAATAAGCTGAATAATAATCAAGGCAACTGGAGCATCTGAACTGGGAATTAATTGAAAAGTTGACTGTACAGCCGAGTAAATTATGTATCAAACGTACCTGTAAGTATGCATTTCTGAGAGCTTATCTTGTGGTGATGCTGGGTGTTTGCCAGCAGATACCAGCGCTGGACCCACTCGCAACCACAACTCCAGAACAAAAGCTTCACGACTAATCTGTCGTACGTCGTGTCGTGCAGCTGCAGCTCATTCATGCCCAGCACCAGGCCCAGAGGCTTCGTCAGTTTCTCCGACACACCGATGGGAAAGCCAAGGGGTCGCTGATGAGCTTCGTGATTTGTAAACAAAGAGCTCCTTGGGTCTTCTGGGTTAGGTTCGATCTCTCCTGTCTGGCAAAGTCGCTTCCACTTCAGCAGGAGTTCTCGATGTATATCGGGTCCAAAAGGACCTAAATACGAGATGATTGCGGCCAGGATGAGAGCATCTCCAGGTAAGCATTTTTTATCCAACTCGACTTCCTGCACAGAACACAAAACACCTTACAGATATCAATCATCACACACGTGACTCTCTGTTCTCATTTACCTCGGATAGATCTTTCCAGTGGCTGTAGTGCTTCTCTAGCTGAGCAATGATCTCTGCAGCCTCTCGTTCCAAGCCTTCAGCTCTATAAAGCTCCAGAAGATGCTTCTTAAGCTTGTTTTGGACACAGTCTGACTGACGCTTGACCTCCTGGAGATACCGGTAAGCATTCTCCTCATCCCTCTTTGCCATGTCCAACTGATCCTGCGCCTCTTCAGCAAGCAGCTCCAGCTGCTGCTTGAGGAACATCAAGTGCTGCATACAGCAGCATTCGTACACCGCCCTGACCCAGCGACACAAGGACTCGCAAGCCTTGCTTACTTCTCGCACCGACTCCGGGACAAATGTCGGGCTTCGAACAATATGCTTAAGGGCGTGCAGTTGTTCACTCGTCAGAGAATACCGGTCAAAATATTCTAGCTCCTAAATAAAGGAATAAAAGAGTAAAATACCGACACGTTGAGAAAAAGAAAAACATTATTAGGCTTTCATATAGACCTGGAAAATATCTGGATGTCCAAGAAGCTGTTTAGCACTTTCCCAACCTGAAGGACGATTAAAGAGCAAACAAATGGCATCCATGATCTTGACAACACCCTCGGGCGGATCTCTGTAGTGACGCACCTCCTCAAGGTCAGCTGGTTTTAGACACTTGAGAAGCTTTTGGTTGGAGTAGAAAATATTTTTCACCTAGAAAAAAAAGAGTTTGCCGTGTTTTAAATAGAGATGAAAGATGATTATACGGTTCCTTTACGGTCAAACATCAAGCACGCACCTCAACTTGACGGAAACTGATTTTATTCTCCAGCTCGAGCAACTTGACCTGTTTGTTTTCACATATTTTCTTTGTCTCCATGTACACGACCGTCTTACACGCCACAATTCTAGACAGCTCCTTATCAAGCTGCATGATGGGGATAAAGGGTCATTTGTGAGCAGGATTGATCGTGACAGTGAGGGAAAGAATTAAATTGTTTATTAATAAAACACATTTGCACTTAAAAGGGGGGCCTTTGGAAGAGTCGTCTTAGACATAAAGTTGCAAATGTCTTTATTATATCCTACCTCCTGCATCTCAGCAACCTTCTCCTTCAGTTTGAACAGATCCTGCTTGTAACTCACTGCCATGTTGCTCAAAGCATTTAGGCGACACATGACAGTAGTAACTCTGAAATACAAACGGATTTCCATTTTAACAAATGGTCAAAATATATATAATTAGACCACAAAAGGGAAAAATTTACATCACAAAATAAAAATAAATATTCTATTTTGCAATTTTAAAATTAAAATAATCTGAATTAACTCAAATATGTTTGCACTGACCACTTAAAATGTTAATTTAAAATTTTATTAAAGCTCCAATAACAATCCATCTCAATGTGATGGGGCAGCCCTTTTATTCACTAATAATAAGTTTGATAAATGTTGGTAAAAAAAGGTTGGATTTGTGTTAGGGATAAGTTGAATCGTGTGCATTGAAGTACTTTTAAAAAAAAAGTAGATACCTGTTAATTTGGCCTTGCTGCTGCAGATTCAGACGATGACAAAGAAAATTGAAGTGTGAAATGAATTCCAAATAAGTCCGAGGGCAAAAGGGTTGACCACTGAGAAACACTGCAGAATACCGGGTTGCAGACTGATGGATTTCTGCCATAGCCACAGCTAAGCTTGGGAGCAAACTTCCAATATTGACTGAAAAAAAAGAGAAAATATATTGAGAAGCCTGAGGATTATCCTGCTTGAAACCGTTATATCTTCCGTATTGTGCAGAGGACTTACGCTTCTGAAGAGTTGCTTTCAAATGTTGTGTTGCGACTTCAACTAATGACTCGTGAGACCATGGAGGAAACACCTCGACACAGGAGCTCAGCCTCAAAGCTCTGCTTATCTGGGTGAGCATCTGGAAGAGATCATCGGCTACTAATTATAACGCTCATTAAAATTAATCATCAAAAAGCTGAATGAAAATAAATGTAATTCATTTTTGTCAAGTTACTGTTCATAAGTTTATGTTAAGACTGATTGGTTTTGTTATTTCAAAGAAAGAAATACACTCAACAATTTGTTTAAAAAGCAATTATTTTCAACTTACGCTTTTGCTGTTCGGCATCACAAAAGGCATCAAGATAAACACATGCACATGGCCATGCATTTGGGTCGCGTACCTTGTTTTTAAAGAAATGTACATTTATTTAAAAAGCTACAAGTAAATTGTTGAACAATCAATAGTACTCCTCTCACCTTTCAAATATCCAGTTTTTTAAAAGCGATCTTTTCGAGGTTTGAGCAGCCGTCATTCTGTTGATGCTGCTCAACACCTCCTCTGTGTTCGGTGCTGCGTACGATCGGTCGGCGATGGCCACCATGAGCTCGTCCCGGACCGAGGAGCTTATGTCCTCGTGGACCATGATGAAAACATGCCTGTCATCCAGTCTGGCCTGATTCCCTGCTTCTTTTAGGGCCTCCAGTAAGTCGCCCTCGTTTTTCGAGTTGATCTCTATCAGCGTGCAGTCAGTGATGTGCGCAGCTAAACGTAATGTGGTTTTGCGGCCGGTGCCGTGTTCCGATCCAATCAGGATACCGTGTCCTCCGGGTACGACCATAGCCTTGAGAATGTGTATCAGCTGCAGAATCCTCTGTCTGTGGACGATGTATTTGGAAGTAATGTGTTCGGACGTGTCCTGTGGACTCCGGTCCATGAAAGCAGAAAACTGTTGCACGAGATCATCCAGGTACAGCTGCTGATATTGACATCCCTGTTCGAAAGTGTGTTGCAGTGCATTCAGGAACCCGGACAGCTTCGGTCCAAATACCAGCTTAGCTATAATGCTGTCTATCTGTTGATAGATCTGGGGTTCAAGGAGGGCATCTATAGGGGTTGACATCGCAAAACTTTTGAGCGTAGAGTCTCTACTTTTGAATGATTGGTCCGGCAGAGGAGTCATTTGCCCAACATCTGATCCATCAGGATCACTGCCAGGATTAATAATGGTGATCGTTGGTAGCGTATCCACCGAGGACCAGGCCTTTGTAGAAAAATTCAAGCTCACAGACTGCAAGTCGTCCACGAAGCGATTGCTGTACTGTTTTTCTGCGGTATCAGCTATCAGGGACTCGAGAATTTTGGTCTGATCCTCGGAGCATAACCGATCCCCGAAGGTGCGCATACATTCGTGCGCCCAGAGGTGAACGATATTAAGCTCCACCACACCTGGCTCATTAAAGGGAGGAAGGAGATACTCCTCATTACAGGTTTTTGTGTGGTTGGTCTCAACAGTGTTTGGATGCCACAGGCACATTCCCTGGAACACCTTCTGAAGGTCATGGAGGGAGAATATGCAAAAGGGTGTTCGGGGTGTAGGCTGGAAAATGTTGCGAACCGTGTCATACACAGTAAAAGTAGCGTTTACAATGCAACTCGCCATTTCCGTGAGGTTGTATATTTCCGGCATGTCTTTGAGCCACTGTTCGAGCCGAGGAGAGTGAATGGAGAAGATGACGTCGATGGTGATGTCAGGGAGCATGAAGATAGAGAAGAGCTGTGAGAGCCGAGGGGAGAGCACGGTGCTCTGTTCACTGTCCAGTTCAAAAACACGACAGGTCGACATGTACTGGATGTTCCCCGGCCTTAGAAACTGAAACTGATAGGCATTAAATGTCACAATCTCTCCTTTCGAAATACTCTGACGAAGAGTCTCAAGAGTCATGGACATCTTCCCGAACAAATCTAAAAAATGAAACATAAATAAAGTTTATTTTCTTTAAATTATATATATATATATATATTGCCCTATAGAAAACGCAGTAATATGAAATAATTGAGTTGGTTTAATTTGAACTAGAATAGATCAATGCAAACACATATTCATGGAACTGAAAGTCTTGTATGTACAAGAGTTAAGTAAACCTCATGTTGTGTTATATGTTGTGCAAATTAAAAATGTATGTTACATGTAAATAATTAAAGTTTAGCCTTTCTTGCGAGTGGTTTCGCTTGTTATTCATGGTAATGTTGTTACAACCACTCCTGCAATAACTCACCACATTTGACTTCATGCAAGTCATCCACGAAGAGGATCATTCCTGGATCTTTCTTGGTACTATCCACGCTGTCCTCCAATGGCGGCCGACAACTAATGGCATTTAATATAGTGCGCAAGTCTCTATAGCCCAAATTTTGATTAGCATGAAGCCTAATATGGGGTTTTTCAAAGGAAAGCAGACCATTGCACAGGGATGTCTTCCCTGAACCAGGCTCTCCTACAAGCATTATGGGCTGGTTTGCCTCCAACATCAGGTCCAGGATGAAAGAGTACTTGCGGTACTACATAAAAACGTGTTAAGATCGTTGTTCAATGAAAACTCCCTACACATATTTGCTTTAAGTAATACGAACCTTGGGTGTAATGGAGTTGGTCATCAAGGTGTTCTTTGGGTTGACGTCGCTATCAAAGCTAAAAAAGTGCTCAAACACAGTGCCATTATTTGGGACCACAAACTTGTATCGGCTTTCAATTAAAACTTGCCGAGCGATTATGTCAAACTGTGGCCAGTAGCTAAAGAGATATAGGCAAAAAAAATCCTGTTAGCATTTAACAAACTGAAAAAAACGTTTTTAAATCTTTACTCACCGTGGATGAAGGTTGCCACCAAATCCCCAGATGTAGGCCATGACAAAAAGCTCTTTCATTTTTACACCTGTAGAACATGTTCCCGCTTTGTATTTTTCTGTCACTGTTGAGAAGAAAAAAAGATCAAAATCTTTCTTTAAGGTCAACCAAATGGAAAAACTTTGCAAGTGAAGTACTATACCTATCTTGCATTTTTTGGTTCCATCATTTTGTTTGAATTCATTTGCAAAATGTTCTACAAAGGCAGAGAGAATGCGGATACATGACATGACCTCTGTAATTCCATTCAAGGACCTTTTGCAGGATCCCCCTTTTTTGGAAATTGAATGTCTGTTCAGCAGTTGCAGGGTGGATGAGAAAAGGTCATCTGCCAGTATATTCCACATTTTTAATATCCCTTTGTCAATTTTGTGCACAGCTGAGATATTGCGAATCGCACTTTTCCACACAGCTTTCCAGAAATCGTTTTGCATGAAATAAAGCACACTAGCTTTAGTCACTGAAGAGGGACTGGCATCGCTTAGATCAGTCATTTCCATAATCAGTTTGAAGTTTAACTGAGATGGTTCAAGTATTTCTCCTGAGGAAATGAAGAAAAAGGGATTTTCTATATTGTTCAGTGTACTTAGGCAGTCAAACCAGCTGGGATGTCCCACAGGGTCTCCGTCCATCACAAGCCACTTCACAACCGGTCTTTGGCCACTCATCTTTTTGCAAGACATGATCAAGTTCGCCCTTTCGTGTCTTTCTGAATCCCTTAAGATTTTTGCAATCGCACCTTCTTGCCAGCCTTGTTTTTCACTGAAGCAGCCAAACATCTCCTCCATGGATAATGCATTGGGGAATAAGACGCTGACGTCAGCGAAGTTCCATGTTGACGCAGGGATCTTTTCATTTGCTTCAATCGTGACCTCGTTGGCGTATTCCCCTTCTTTTGAAGAGAGAGTATTGAGTGCTCGAGCTAGAGCACAATAGCAAGTTGTCTTCCCACTTCCTGTCAGTCCCACTAGTATGACAGGGTGAGTGGACTTCAAGCACTGATACAGTTTGACAACATTATACATGATGTCGTCATCGCAGTGCAAGCGCATTTGCAGAAATTCCTCTTTTATCACACCCTTAAGCTGTTCATGTTCTTCTTCTTCAATGCATTTTTTAATCAGGGGAAGATGGCACGCCACTGGAAACACATCCATGAAGATGGCATTGAACTCTGAGGCTTCCATGGTGGATTGAAAAAGCGGGGATAGAACAGAAACCACCGCTTTAACGATCGCCATCTCTTCTATGACTCCTTGTCGAACTGAGAAATGTGAGTCGCACCACTGAAATAACTCCTTTGTCTCCTCCATATCAACGGTATCCATTTTTTGGGGCGGCGACATCCGATCCTGCGACATATCAGGAACAACCTGTTCCAAAAAGCTCTCTCTTAAGTGTTTTTGTGAAGCACAAATGATCTTTCTCAGGACAACAATTCGGCCACTATTGTCACCCAGAATAAATGCAGGTAGGCAGCGGGTATCTTTGGCCAGGCTGAAGAGAGAGACAAGGTAATGACTGAGTAACCTGGACTCTGTGAATCCATAAGATGTTAGCAGTACCTCTGCTATAATCCTAACATCTGGGTGAGATAATGCAACGGGTCTGGTTGAAAATCTTAGACTTTGTGAAGCTTCCAAAGTACATATCTTTGATGAGATAAGGACACACCCATAGCTTAGGCTAGCAGAGAGATGTCTTCCTGCGAGGTCAATAGGACATTTAAAATCTTTGGTTTCCATACCGGTGAAATCCTTCAAAGTCTTGTTAATGTCATGCAGATGCTGCGCCAATGACGACTGGATTTCTAAAGTTAACAGATCGATGCAATCCAACACAAGCAATGCTCCGGTGGAAAGAGCTCCGTAAAGCATTTGATGGATGAGATTGGGCTTTTGGCTCGGGCAACACTGCATCACAACAACTTGTCGACCAAGCATCTGGCCCAAGTGGACCACGGTTTTGGTTTTCCCAGACATGGGAGACCCATTAACCAACCCACCTCTATAGACAGTGAGAGCGAGGAGAATCCCGATGATTGTTCGATCCGTGGATGGCGTATGGAACATTATCCAATCTTTGGGGCCAAAGTATTCATAATTGTGATGCAACCGGTGACCCAGAACTTCTACATAACAGGTTCGGTCATCTTTCCCTTCTGCAGTGTGTTCTTCTGAATTCACAGAATACTTCATTAAACTTAGCCATTTGAAAGAAGACTCAGGGGCAGACTTCAACTCCAAAAGTTGAGAAAGTTGTTCCACGTGTTTCATCGACAGATTCACAAGAGCACGTAAACATGTCACCGTGTACTCGGAAATTGTCGATTCTTTTTCGGCAATTCGATCTCTAATTGAAGCCCCAAGAAACTTCAGTTTTGCCAGCAGGACTTCCTTGAAGTTTTTCAAATTGCCTGAATTGGCGTCTTGAAAAGTTTGTCGGACAACATTGTGCCACTTTGCTTCCTCCGCAATCAAAACGCACTGAAGAGGATATTTGGAGAGCAGATCCAGCATGGGCAGGGCATCCCTCTTCCTTTCTCCAGTTGGGAGAAGCGCCTCTTTAAGGCTTGAGATGGACTGAGCCAGTTGTTCGTTTGCAATATAACACTGTTTAATAAGTTTTTTCAAGGACATCTTCAACGTGTCCTCAAAGATGGAGAACCACTCCAGCGGATTAGGATGTGGCTCCAGTGAAGTAATAAACGTAATGTGTTCCTGAAGGCCACCGTATACTCCCAGCACGGTCATAGGTCGGAAGCTATCACATATGCCGCTACATATTCTTGCATCGTCGTTGCACGTTTTGCAGTCGACATCAAGCCACTGCACGCCTTGGAACAGTCTGTGGACAAAAGGCAAGAGAGTTGCCGGTGTCGGGTGAAAGGAGAGTAGTTGTAATAATTCTCTTTCGCTTAAGAACCAGAGTCGTGGGTAATGTTCACAGAGGGAACTCTCCACATCTGAAATGTGATTTGCAATGGACTCCATTGTAGAAATGCCATTGAGAAGGATCTCGCTCAGCTCCATGTTTTGTTCATTTTCTATCTTTACGTCAACAAGGTGCAACACACGAGGGTGACCTATTAAACAAAGGGTCAAGTTCTTAAAGTCCTCATCGACCGGTTTAAATTCTTGAAGCTGTAAAAGTAGAATAAAAACCAGTTAGCAACATCCCTTTAAGAGCTTTAACAGATTTACATTTTTACGACAAAAGTTATATTACCAGTGCACTTTTTTCAACATGAAAAGTACTTTCACTGAACAACTTTTTAAGGAGTGTCCATTTCTGCTGGAACTGTTCAAGTAGGTCGAACAACGTATCTAAAGAGGGAGAAAAATAAGAGAATGGATGAATGCTCAGCAGATGTATCCATTTATAAGGACTTTAAAAAGCTTACCAAGCTGCTGAAGTAAGTGTATCCACTCTTCCACTTGAGATCTAACGTCTGCACAGTGTGGGGATTTCAAGAATGTTGACAGTGTCATCAGGTCATGATCTACCTCCACAATGAGTACATCTAGACCTGCATAGACAAGTTCAATCAAGTTCATTTATGAGAAAATTGCTCAAAAAGTTGCAGTTTGTAATATCTCAACTATTCATCTACTGTGGGTTTTTGCCTGTGCGAGTACAAAGCAGCAGTTCTCTGCTTTAAGAATGTGTTGGAATTGTCTACATGACAATAATCTTCAAGGAATTTAACCATTTGTCTCAGTACTCATAGTGGGGGGGGGGCACAAGAAACAGCCAGGACCGGTACATAACATTGTACACACAGACATACATGTACATTAACCTTCTGACAATGCCCAGACAAAAGCAACTTAAGGAGAACAAGTCAAAAGATATTCCTTCCTAACATACTTATTTTCTCTTACCTAGAATGACGTGTCGCTCATCATCCAAAGAAGCATGTACTGACGAATGGGTGTTTGTAAACTTTCCAAGTTCATGCTCTCTTGTTTCATTTTCTTCAGCGAGATGCCAGACAGGAACAGCGTAGTTATCCAGCTGGTACAGTTTGGCTTTCCATTTTTTCACAAGCCTTTGCACCGTCAGCTCAATGTTAGATTCAGATTTTGCCTCCATGTATATCTGTGTGCGGAAAAAAAGTATATTACTGACTGTGGTTAGTTTCCCATTTCTCTCTATGTTGGGGTTGCTCCCACCTTGGTAATTAAATTGTGATAAACCTCTGGCCTCTGTCGCAGCAGTTCCCCAACAGTAACCTTCTCTGGGGCACTTGTCAAACCCATCCCTGTGAAATAAGATGCCAGTTCATTAAAGTAGCAACTATCAGTGTTTGTAGTGAATATTTCACCTGACCATTAAATATTGCTCTCAAGTGTTTGTGCTTAAGCACAGGCTCCTGTAGTTTAGCCAAGATTGTAAGCTGACAGGCCAAGTTGAGCAATATTTCCATAATCCTCAGCAGCACGGCATCATCTGTGGACACGATGTTCGATAGCTCGGTGGCTTGCTGCTGCCATGCGGTAACCTTTTCTTGAGCTTCTGTTACCGTCACCTAATAGACATGAAAGAATAGGGAGGATTGATCTTTAGTGTTATTAAAAATGCATGGTTGATGATCTTTAGAGAATGCTTTGATAAACTCGAGTTGGCACCTCTTGAAACATTTTCTTTTTCCAGCCATGGAGCCATGACTTGTGAGCGCCTATGAGCTCCCACAGGTGCTTTCGAGACTGCACTTTCAGAAAATCCATTTTCAGCAAAGACAGGTCCAGTGGAACTCCTGACAGTAGACATGGGTGAAATGGCAGGATGATTTATCTACATGTGAGATAAACTAATTATCTCTAATTCTGTTTTTTTTTTTTGTGAATTGTAGCATCTTTGTGTTGTCTTTAACAAAACATGTCTTCTTACCTTGTAGTTTCTCATTGTTCTCACTAAGCTGCTCCAGCTCTGCTTTCATCGTCTCAACCTGGGACCAAAAGTGGTCCAGCTCGGAAATCATCTCCTGCGGGTTGTTGCCCGGGACAAGGTATGACCCGGATGTGGCTTTAGAAACCACATGTTTGACATCGCTGACTAAGAATCTGAACATCATCTTCAGCTTGCCCAACGTGGACGGAAGACGCTGAGAGACATCATTATCAGCTTGTTTTAAAAGCACGACGACGTGGGACCAAGCGCCCAGAGTCTGGAAAGCGCAGGAAACGAACTGTAAGCAATTGTCAAAACCAACTTGACCGACAGCATCTTGTATATGCAGACCTCCTGTTCCAAAACTATTTCGTCTTCTGTCATTTGCCTCTTTTTGCAGAGATTGTCCCGGAGGGTTTGAATGTACGCTAAACGATTTTCCAAGTCGCACATTGTTCTTACAGACTGCTTCACCTAAAGAGAGAAATGATTAGGTTTGTGCCCGACATAGCCAAACGCCTAATAACAGCAAGTTCTGTGACTTGGAACTGTAGTTAAAAATGATGATTATACAGTTATTGAGATAATACACTACATTTTGGTAATATTTTAGTAAAATAACAAGATTACACTGTAAAATACTTAATAGATGGTTATTATAAAGTAGTCTTACCATTTTAGCGTACGTTGAAAATTCTTCCATGGTTTGAGGCTCAGCTTTGAGGTCAGCTACCTTTTTCTCCAGGTCAGATTTAAGACAATTTGAGTGCTGTTTTATCTCTTTACAGATGTGCTGCTGAACATCCTGTATATTGGCATTTAACTGCTGAACTGCAAAAAGAATAACAATGTCCACCAAGAGCATGAAATTCAAATGAATATGACATTAAAGGGAAACTAGTGTGTTGATTTAAGTGTCTAGTGTGTTGATTTAAGTGTCTAGTGTGTTGATTTAAGTGTCTCTTAAATAGATGTTGGACTCTATTGTACTCATCAGTATGTTTCTATTTGTACAAAACCTAACCCTAACCCCCTTTTCATTGAAACATTTACATTAGAAAATGATCTTAACCCCCTAGATACTTTGTTTTTCTGGCGATAAAATCTTGTTTATCATAACCACACCCACTGTGCTGTGATTGCTCAAACTTTAAGGTTTGTCAAACGCACGTCTTCAATCTCCACCTACAAGGGAATTGTAGTATAAACAAAGCTTGGCGTCTTTACAGCTGGCTGGAGGAGGAGTGAAGACATTATTACGTCATAATGGACTCCGCTCTCGTAACCTCTCGTTCGCCCAGATTTAAGAGCAACTTTTTAAAGTAATAAGTTCAAAACATGGTCATTATGAGGGTCTTACTGCATCTTGGAGAAGAAGACTTCAACATTTGACAATGTCAAAAAATAGATCAAAACTGCAATTTAGCGATTCTAACAAACAACTGTAAAAAATACCAATAATTATAACCTACATTGCTAGCGTTGTGGTCTCCTAATTAAACACAAACAATTGTTCTAAAATACTAGTATGTCGAGAAATTAGGCAGCAAGTACTTACTTATATTTTCTTTTAAGTGCCTGCAGTTGACAGTAAAAAGCTCACTGATGATGATATACAAGGGCACAGAGTTGATTCTTTCCACCCACTCCAAAACCGTCTTGATGTGTTCTTCATATACTGAGGCAGGCTGAATACTTTGAGATACTTCACTCCATTTAAGAAGCAACACGTTGATCTCACTCAACCAACCGTAGCTCTTACACAGCTGCTGGATGTCCGATTGAGCTTTCTGTCCAAAAGAGAACAAGGGGACAATTGATGACACAGTATTTTTTGTTGAACTTGACAACCAAACAATACCTGCATGAGCCCGACCTGCCTGAGCTCAACTTGTTCTGACAGGTCGTTGGCCCTGATGTGCCACTTGAGCTGCTCTGTGGTTATAGGGTAGTAGCAGCTGTGCACTCTGCTGCCCTCCACACGATCCACAATCTGGTTGGAGAGGATGAGCCGGACATTTGGCTCATCTTTCATCCACATCCAGCAGCAAATCTTTTTGAGGTCTTTGGATTCGTCACTGTCCTCATCTTCCTCTAGAAAGTCATCGTCACAAAAATGATTAAATGCTCATTGAGATGGATGTAATCTTTGATGTACAGTGGAAAAAAACAAAAGCATAAGAGAATCAACTTTGAGTTCATCAGAGTAAAAGGGTGGGGTTTACATAAGCCAAGAAATAGATTACAACGCTTGGGAGAACAGGCCAAAAGAACATGAGGCAGCAGATGCATAATCATTATTTCATGCAAAACAAATTGCATGTCCTTTTAGAGAAAAGGGAACAGGATTGGAGAAAAATATTAGATTGCTGATAAACCAGACTTGTATTCGTGAAATAAATGAGATGGCGGAGGTGAAGTAAGTAAACAAACCTGGGTGTGCTGGACTTGGCGTGGCAAGGAAGTCATTATCGGGGTCCTTTTCGAAGTCAAAGTTAAGGTTTCCAACAATTTTGTTTAGAAACAGTCCACAGTTTTCACACATCTTGAAAAAAAAGAAAAAAAAAAAATCACGTTGAGAGTTGGTCACCGAAACAAAAACAAGAGTTAAATTCACACAAGTCACAAGTTCACCTGTAATACTGAGTCCCCGATACTCAAGAGAGCTTTGGTCAGTACTTCCTGGAACAGAAGTACTGGCGGGTCTACTGCTAGTTGACCACTGGTGTCGAAACACAAATCAGTTTGAAATGGACTCTGCGACCTCTGAAAAAGAAGTATTACACTTAAAGATGAAGTAAGTATTTCAGTTATTACTAGATACTACTAAAAGTAGTACTTCTAAATCAGGAGAAGCTAGTATATTATGATGCCTCCAAGATGCATCCTTGTTTGGAACTCAGGGCATATCTTTGTCTCAGTTGATATCAGAGTATTACCACAGAGTAGCTGTACTACTAAATGTATCTGGAAAGAGGGAAGTATTAGCTTCTTTGCTTGGACTGCAAAGAAGAAGGACCCCCCCCACATAATTTAATGTACATTTTAAATGAACTGCAAATATAATAAAATACATATTTTACCTTAAAATCATAATTGAGGAAGTTGGTCATGTCTTTTTTGAACAAAGTGACCAGACCCTCCACGATCATGTGATTGATGAGTGCTCCGAAATTGCCCATTTTCTGTAAAATTCTCTTAATCCTTGTGAGCTGCTTCTGCAGATCCTGCTGGTGACCCAGATACAGGTGGATGGGGATGAAGCACCTTTGTGGCCTTTTAGAGTATTCAATATGTAGCAACAGCTCTTTGTGGATCTTGTAAATATCCTCCCTGACCTGAGGAGAAAGTAGCAACAGAATAAAACCTGTTTTTCATCCTGGGTTTTTTTTTAATCAATACCCTGTTGAGGATGATAGTGCGCTTCTGTGATACTTTTATCAACATCTGAAAACACTCTTGATCTTTGGCTAGCAAGACGTGTTGGAAACATTGCAGTGTGTATGGTGTTGACTCGTGCAGAGGCAGCCAGTGTGTTTCACTGAGTTCCACAAGGACTCTGTGGAAGATATAACGACAAAGGTTAAAACATATTCTATGCGGAGCCACACAAAAGATACAAAGCAGCAAATAAACACCTGAGAGTTGTTTTGATGAAGAGTTTTTTAAAAGGGCTACTTCACCTAAAACCCAAATGTCACTCGTTTTCTACTCGCCCTCGTGTCGACTAAGGGTTTGGATTTTTTTAATCAGTTCCCTTTTAGAGTTATAGACAAAAATGTAAGTAATTTATCTTCGTCCAAAAATACACATTTAACTCTTGTGTTACGGGTTAAAAAAAACATCCAAATACCTACGTGGTGCTACTTGTATTAAAGCCTCAACACCAGAAATTGTTACCCTCCTGAGGTATTTGTATGTTTTTGAGTGTCTTTTTGGACGAAGATGACGACAAACACAACTGAGCTCCAGTCCTTCATTAAAATGAACGAACATATATGTTTATAACTCTAAAAAGAAACAAATGAAAATAATCCCAACCCTTAAGTCGACATACGGGGGAGTAGAAAACGAGTGGGATTTCAATTTAAAAACAAACTATCACTTTGAGGTTAACTATTTTATCATTGTATCAATTTGATCTTATTTTCTTACATGATACTCTTATTTCTTATTTTTCAACATTCATCTGGTACACTCATGGGACTACCCACTTCTGGACAGGGTATTTTGCAGTAGAAGGAACCCAGCTGTCTCTGTGAACTTCAATCTTTGCTCTCTGCTGCAAGTCTTGTTTTGTGCGGTGCATTTGGTGTATGTGGTACTTTTTAACAGTGCTTCATCTGCCCGAGTGTAAGTAAGTAAGTAAGTAAGTAATATTTATTTATATAGCGCTTTTCGAGACCAGGGTCACAAAGCGCTTAAACAATCAAAACAATACTCAAAAAAGTACATACTTTAAAGATCAAGATAATACTGAGAACAACACAGGAGTTCGAGAAATTCAAGGAAAAGCCTGAACAAATAGAAACGTCTTAAGATGTTTCTTAAAGGAGTCAGTAGATCCATCAAGCGCAAAGAGAGAGAAGATGGTTCCAAAGCTTAGGAGCAACAGCCTGAAAAGATTTTCTGGTCCTGAGCCGTGTGCGTGGAACCATCAGTAGATTTTGATCCACAGACCTCAGAGCCTCTTTGCATGGATGCCATACATCTTGTTTTTTCTTTGAACCGAAAACCACATGGGTGGTGCTTGACCCAACTAAGCTAGCATGTGATTGATTACTAAGCAAAATAAACTATTTCTTAACCCATTAATATTGTTCCTAGCCCCCTCCCTCTCCAGAAATCTCCTTAAGCACCTCGAAGAGAATACCATGGCATCCCAGGTCAATACAGAGACATATTCAATGATTGGTCACAGAAGGGCTAAAGATAGACGTGTTTTTCTATCATCTAAAGAGAGAGCAGAGAGGAGATCACTCAACAAACTACTGTCCATCATGGATGATGTCATCATCCTCTGAACACTGTCATCAGTGAACAGAGAAACAGATGCAGCACGAATGCTCCTCCCATGATGCAACACTAATAGACTCAGGGAATCATTTCTTCCTCTGGCTATTAAATTGTAGAATTCTGAGTTCGGGGACAGGAGTGGAGTAAAAGTATCAAAAGTATCATGATGTTCTGTTCTATGTTAATCTTTGTATCCTTTGTCTTTGTTATTTTTCTTTGATCTATGTTCTTTATCTTTAGACTTAGAGTGTTAGGTAGATAGGTAGAACTTTATTGATCCCTCAGGAGGATCTTAGACTTAAATTGATTTTAGACTTTAGACTTAGATTTTATCATCTTGTTCTTTCTCTGTATTTCTCTTTGTTCTTGTTCTTATTTATTTGTATTTATTTTTTATGAAAAAGTGCTGTATTGCTGTGGCTAATTGGAAGGAGACCTCCTGAGGGATCAATAAAGTTCTACCTAACCTAACCTATATATATTTTAGACTTAGAAACATTGGCTGTATATATAGATAGATATTAAAGTGGGTCATTTGACTTACCCGGACAAGAGCTGAAGCCCTATCCTGTACTGGGGAATCGCTACGAGCAGCATCCCATCCAGAAGTTCACACTTGCGCTCAAAAACGATCTTGCGCACATTTCTACGCCATCTGTAACCACAGGGTTTATAAGAGAATTTTGACCAATTGAAACAACGAATCTCTACGTACCTATTAAAAGCTTTCTGGACCCTAAACTGTCGAAATAACTTGAGATCCTGCAAAGAGTTCCATATGGACGACTCTCTGTGCCATTGCTCTAAAGTCATGACGTCGCCGTAACTTCTCCCCGACACACGGATGACAGTTTTAGGGGAGAAGAGAAAATGCTCCGAGCCGGCCTCGCAGGAGTTAACCACTCTTAGCTCATAAGGCCTGAAAAACACACAGGAGTGAAGAAATCTTGAAAAAAAATGCCGTGCCGTAAAAAGTCGTGGTGTAAATACTTTTAACGAAACTGTTGTGAAGGACGAGACGAGATTGAAACAAATAATATATAGTGGGGTAAAAAAACCAGGAATTGTGATGTGGCTCACAACAAAAAAGCAAACCACTGGATGAGGATTTGAACGTGTGATGCTCAGAATAAAACACTAAACCACGACAAGTATACTTTTGCCATTGTATGTCTTGCAATACATTTACATATAACTTAAACTGCTCGCGTTTCTTTTCACAGAGATAACACGTAGAGTAAATGGTTAAAAAACAAATACCTGTAGTAGTCTCCTTCCATTTGTTTCAGGTAATAAAGATTCAGCGCCTCTTTGTTCTTCTTTGCATACATCTCAACCACATCTCTGCCATTGAAAGGATATTTATTTGCTACGTTTGTCCAGTCGTCCTTCAACGCTGCTGGTCTTTTGGTCCTACTCGAAACGTCCCTGTCCAGGCTGCAATAACACAAGTATATTATAGGAAACTAATATGGGAATTAGTACTTCCCAGGAGAGATCTATTGCTTTGAGCTCATCACAATGTAGTCGAACAAACAACCCGCCTCACAACCTTCTTTTTTCTGAGCAGATCATTGACCGAGACAGTCTCTTGGATCAGAGATTTAACCGCTGAATAAGCATCTACAGGCTCACCTCTGCGACGTTATGCCATCAGGAGGACGGGGAGGAATGTCGAGGCTAATCTTTCTCAGTTTTCTCAACTTGGTTTCCGTAGCAGGCGTGTCATTTCCAGCCCCATCCGTAAGCCGGGGAAGCCTCTCGGCCGATCCGGCGTCGTCACTCACGGTGCCTTGAAGGATGCCGGCCGGACTGAACAGGGACTTCGGTGACACGGTGAAAGCCTTTTCCGTGACTATTGGAGGAAACTTGTCTTGACCCCGGGAGGAGTCGGGCGGTTTCTTCTTCCTCTCTGGATGACTCGCCTTTGAATTGGCTTTTACACTAGACTGAGATGATCTAGTGTGAGCTTTTGGATTTTTCCCAAACATGTTGCTGATCTCTTAACTCTTAACATCCATCCTCTGTAAAACAAATAATAAGCAGAGAATAATAACATCAGATATTTTTGTTTTGAGAAGAAAGTGGCTTCTTGTTGTTTAATATCTATTGAATCGTCATTTCATGTAGTTTCAGTATCTATGTGTATGAAAAGAGTTTAATGACTGAACGAAGGGTTAATAACAGTATAGCATGAGTTCACCTCAATACATTCAATCATGTCCATTAATTGATGGAAAATATAAGAGCTTTAAAAAGATTAAAGCTTGCACTGTCTTTTAAGGCTTTTATAAGACACGGATCCCTTTGATGGATCAGAAAAATGAAGCTTATTAAATCAATTTGAAAAGTCAATCAGAGTAAATTGAGTAAATGGTGGACAACGTTTATAAGCAATGACTGTTTCTTCCCTCTTGGGGGAGACACTTAGCTAATCTTCAGTTTACACCAACAGAGTTTTCTACCAGATTATCAAAAACTGTTTGTGTCTTTAT
Organism: Callionymus lyra; assembly: GCF_982586985.1. Classification (NCBI taxonomy): domain Eukaryota; kingdom Metazoa; phylum Chordata; class Actinopteri; order Syngnathiformes; family Callionymidae; genus Callionymus; species Callionymus lyra. Next base: position 45,101,539 of record NC_141818.1, on the reverse strand, counting down.
GGACAATTGATTTCCTTGTTATTTGTTATTGTTGTTATTTGTTCAGGCTTTTCCTTGAATTTCTCGAACTCCTGTGTTGTTCTCAGTATTATCTTGATCTTTGAAGTATGTACTGTTTTGAGTATTGTTTTGATTGTTAAAGCGCTTTGTGACCCTGGTCTCGAAAAGCGCTATATAAATAAATATTACTTACTTACTTACTTACTTACTTGTATTTTTATATAAATAGATATACTTAATCTGTTTTTGAAACTGTTAATAGAAAATAAAAAAAGAAGCACCTTTCACTTCTCAAGTTCAGTACAGACATTAAATGTTTGACATGTTTTATTAGTTTGTTTTTACTGTATAACCATTTTATCTCTTGCAGTTGTATTTCTATATGCAAGTGTCATAAACTTTTTTGTGATTGATATTTAATGTCAACTACCTATTTGAATGGTTTTAAATCACTTTATGGATGAAAGTGAGCTGCACGATCTTATCTTAAATGAATCAGAAAACATCAATGGGTAAAAAGGCAGAAATGAATAACTATTTTTTATACTTATACATTTATTTAAGGTAAAATGTTCTCTTTTTCACCACATTTACTTCTGATTTATGGTACATCAGTCTCAATATCCTCAAATTAGAGCGACAATAATACTAATAAAGCAGATGAAATTATATACAGTTATTATTATTATTGCTTTGTGACCCTGGTCTCGAAAAGCGCTATATAAATAAATATTACTTACTTACTTACTTACTTACTATTATTAGACAGTCTCAAATAAAGCAAAACAAAAACAGTGGTGGAAGTTTGTCCATAATAATCATTTAAATATTGGAGTTTGTCCAAATATGATTAAAGAAATAGTTCTTATTTAAAATACTACAATATTTCGCTGCACTTAAATAACACCATTTTTTTTACATTTCTTTTTGTTCTTTTTCGTTTTGTTTACTCACCAAAGAAAGATAGTTTCTTTCTCGTCTCAGGAACCTGGATTGGTCTTCAGCTTTATTTCAGGCACATCTGATGAGATTATACAAGCTTAATAATAAGTAAATATACTCGTATATTATGTTATTAGCACAACATATTAAATGTATTATTTATTTGATTTATAACACGATGACAAGTATATATCCCAACACAAACGTGTCATAGCAGAATGTAACATAACATTGACAACATCACAGTCTTTTTGTATTAAAGCTTCACATAAACGTTGTTATTTTTTAAGAAAAAGTTACAAACAGCTAAGCTAACGTTTAGCTCCACTTGCTAACTCGCTAAATCAGAGTGTTTTACTCAAAGTAAACACTTTTGAGAACAGATTCAAAAGATTTGACGACCTGGACAACTAAGTACAGCTTTATAAAAATCGTTTTCGTTTGTAAATAATCCATAAAGCAGTAACTGGAGTTAAAAAAGTGAACTTACCAGAGTTTGTTTTACCTGGAAGTTGTCCATGTAGCCGACGGGAAGGCTTGTTGCCACGGCAACAAGAAATCACGCAGAGGTGAAGGTCACCAATAGAATATTGATCGATTATAAATGATGTCGAGAAGAAGTTAAAGCATGAATATTAATGACGATAATAACACGTTTTTAAAACGAATACTTTTTTTTATCTGAATATTTAAGTTAACAGTTAAATAAATACATAAAAATCACAACAATTTATGGATATTATAAATCTGATACGAGAAATATTTATATATTTTATATATTTATGGCAGTATTCAAGCTTGTGATCTCTTGTGTAGTTACGTTTAAAATGTAGATAAATAAATTCAAAACATGGTCATGATGAGGGACTTGGATGAGGAAGATTTCTACATTTACAACATGTGAGTCAGGTTTTCAAGTTTGTTGGCAAATCCTATTTTATTTTTAAGCATAGTTATTTTAGGGTTTACAGTTAGATAAAGTGTGTTTAAAATAAGATAATTTAATAATATTCTCCGATTAAATCCTGCGACATCCCGGCGACGACCGAGGACGAGAGGATACAGTCGACTCCAGTAGTTTTTAAAACTAATATTTGGAAATATCTTAGTTTTAATTTAGGAGAGTCTGGTTTTCGCATTAGTTGCCCTATAAGAAACCCAATTATTGTGAATATGAATATGACATGTGAATACATATTATAAGATAATAACACGTTTTTAAAAGGAACATTTTTTTCCCACGCTACAGAAAATATTTATCTGAATATTTAGGTTAACAGTTAAATAAATACATAAAAATCAATTTATGGATATTATAAATCTGATACGAGAAATATTTATATATTTGATATATTTATGGAAGTATTCAAGCTTGTGATCTCTTGTGTAGTTAAGTTTAAAATGTAGATACAATTTACTTTAATTTTTTGATGAAGTGGTTTTGAGTGAGTAATGTTTATTTGTTTTGAACTTGGAAGTGTTTACATTTAGATTGAATGTGTTTGCAACAGGGCCGGGTCTAGGCAGGGGCAAGAGGGGGCCTGGCCCCCTCAAATAAATGTTGTGCCCCCTCAAACTTACATGTAAGTAAGTAAGTAACAGCACAATGCCCCCTCAAGATTTGTGGCTGCCCCCCCATTACATGCCTGTCTAGACCCGGCCCTGGTTTGCAAGCTGTCTGAGTATTTATAGTATCATTGCAGTATACACAGAGTACACCTGATCGTGTCTCCTGAAGTAAACAATAAAACATACTCATCAGGAAGTCGAGGACGACCAGGTCTATGAAGTCCACCAGCCTCGTGCCTTTATTGTACGGCGCCGTCTGCCGAACCTTGGAGCAATAGTCGTCTTCCTTCTCCCATCTGCGACGCAACATGGTGAGAGAAAACAAATGAACTTGCAATTATGCAGCGGAAATGGCCGGAATAAACTCAACATAAGTTTGAGAAACACAGCTGAATACCAGTGGATCTCTGCCAGTGGGCAGTCGCTGAGTGTGTGGGCTTCCTCTGCCTTCCAAAGAAACTCTGGAGAGTCGTCGCTTTGTTGCATTTTAAAGGAGTCGTTTTTGTTTGAGTTTAAGAACAAGCAACAGGAACGCTCGTGATAGAGCGAAATGGAAAAGAGCACATCTTCATACATGTTGGATGAATCCTTTGTCATAAAGTTGTGTAAACATTCTCAAGGAAAGCAGTTGGAAGGTGTTTTATAATTGAAGAGATTTTCAATTTGGATGGAAAAATGTGTCTCAAGGCTTTGCGGCAAAACAGATTCCAGCGTCGAGTCGCTTTTTTAAAAAAAAAAGTGTTATTCTGTTCATTAAATATCAAGAAGAAGGAAAAAGAAAATGTTTTGATTTAAGTGTGTCTTAAAAAAGATGTGTGACTCTATTGTATCATCAGTGTCTCTCTTTTCATTGAAATATTGACATTAGAAAATGATCTTAAGCCCCGCCCACTGTAAACACTGTCTTTTTCTGGAGATGAAATCTTGTTTACCATAACCACACCCACTCTGCATCAAGGTTTGTCACCGTGTGTCATCAATCCCGGAAGTCTCCGCCTCCAAGGGACCCGTTGTATAAACAAAGTGAGGCGTGATTACAGCAGGCTGGAGGAGGAGTGAAGCCATTATTAAGTCATAATGGACTGTGCTCTCGTAACCTCTTGTTTGCCCAGATTTCAGATGGAGTCTACTGACTCCTTTAAGAAACATCTTAAGACGTTTCTATTTGTTCAGGCTTTTCCTTGATTTTCTGGAACTCCTGTTATGTTATCAGTTTTATCTTGACTTTTAAAATATATATTTTATTTAATATTGTTTTGATTGTTTAAGCGCTTTGTGACCCTGGTCTGGAAAAGCGCTATACAAATAAAAATTACTTACTTACTTACTTTATAAAGTAATAAATTCAAACATGGTCATGATGAGGGACTTGGATGAGGAAGACTTCTACATTTACAACATGTGAGTCAGGTTTTCAAGTATGTTGGCCAATCCTATTTTACTTTTAAGCATAGTAATTTAAGGGTTTACAGTTACATAAAGTGTGTTTAAAATAAGATAATTTAATAATATTCTCTGATTAAATCCTGCGACATCCCGGCGATGACCGAGGACGAGAGGATACAGTTGACTCCAGCAGCTTTTAAAACTAATATTTGGAAATATCTTGGTTTTAATTTAGGAGAGTCTGGTATTCGCATTAGTTGCCCTATAAGAAAAACCCAATTATTGACATGTGAATACACAGGAAATTGGAAACCCAAAGATAGACACCTAGCAATACACACAAACGCATTTGAATATGCAGCAGAATATCAGCAGCACAGAGAAAAAGGAAACACCGAACACAGAGTTTTTTCTCGGGATCTGTTGACTGCAACACGGCAGGCGGTGGAGACTCACACTGCCAGCTTGCTTCTGCTGTACGAGCGTCTCCAGGGGGATCTCCAGCTCCTCCGCACAGCCAGGGACAGATCCGGCAGCATGACGGCCAGAGAGGCTTCCAGGGCTCTGGGCCGACCGCACACGGCGTGCTCCGTGGAGCAGTAGTAGGAGCAGCGGCCGTAGAAACAAACGTTCCCCACTGCAGGCGAGAGGAAGATCAGCATGTTTGAGCGACACTTGTCGGCCGAGATGCACGTGTACCGGGGGATTTGAAGAAGGTCGACACCAACTTCTGGTCAGTGGTGACATCTTTGATCTCTTTGAGCACGTCCACCTGCCGCCCCACCACGGGCGGGACCCTCCGGAAACCCAGCACCCTGATGAGAGAGTCCAGGATGTTATGTAACCGGTGTTTTGTTTTTTTTACGCAATGGTTTTTCTTTTTCAGGTGGGAGAGAGAGAGCGAGAGAGGGGGCGACGCCGGCGGATAAAGAAATAAATAATAATACCTGTCCAAGTGGAAAGCTGCAATTTCCGCATTGTGTCTCTCGAAATCGGAGAAGTAATAGAGGTTGTAGTTTGTCTCGTCGTCTCGCTCCTGTCTGAGGGAGGAAGACGTAGAAAAAAAGGAAATCAGTTTGATGCGGACATGACAAAGGAAATTAACTACGAGAACGTAGTGAAAATAGAAAAGCACGGAGGCGAGACATACCACTTCCAAAGGCCGAATTTAGAATTAAAAACAAACCAATTACGACGTGTTAACACCAGCTAGGTTCGGCTTGGGTGGTTGTTTAAGGATGTTTTCATCGCCTGGATAAATCATTTGGAAAACGTGTGCTATGCTAGCTGTGCCACGACAAATGGCGTTGTTGACTGGATGGATAGAGAAACCGCGATAAATCTCAGTACATTTCCTCCTCCGTAAAAAAAAAAAAACCCACACTGGCTGTGTCTCAAATCGCGCACTTCTCCAAGTGCACTGGTTTAAAGTGCACTTTAAGACAGTGTACATGTACTGCTCAGGTAGTACTGTCTCAGGTCCAAAACTGTCGCTATACACTAACAGGAAATGACTCGACAGCTTCTTCTTTTACTACTTTTTAACACTGATTGTAACCAGTTTGTTGAAACACCATCACCCACACTTAAATTTTTGCCAATCGAAATAAGTTACTAACTTGTGTTTCATTTTGTTATTACTGTTGTTTAAGGATGTTTTCATCGCCTGGATAAATGACTTGGAAAACGTGTGCTATGCTAGCTGTGCCACGACAAATGGCGTTGTTGACTGGATGGATAGAGAAACCGCGATAAATCTCAGTACATTTCCTCCTCCGTAAAAAAAAAACCCACACTGGCTGTGTCTCAAATCGCGCACTTCTCCAAGTGCACTGGTTTAAAGTGCACTTTAAGACAGTGTACATGTACTGCTCAGGTAGTACTGTCTCAGGTCCAAAACTGTCGCTATACACTAACAGGAAATGACTCGACAGCTTCTTCTTTTACTACTTTTTAACACTGATTGTAACCAGTTGTTGAAACACTATCCCTGACACTTATCTTTTTGCCAATCGAAATAAGTTACTAACTTGTGTTTCATTTTGTTATTACTGTTGTTGTGTTGTTTTGTGTTCAAATTAGTGTTTCCTCGAGACATTTACGCCGGTATCAGCTTCTTTAGCATCATCTACGCCACCATAATGGTGGCCGTTAAGGGTGGAAAAAGCTCCATCGATCCACGCTCAAATTTCCGGTCATTTGAGTGCACCAATCGAGTGCTCATTGCGAGATACATTTTTAACACACTTTGCTCATTGGGTGCACTCAAAATATTAAGTATAAGTGCAGAAGTGCGTGATGACAGCCACTATCATCTTATATCAATATTTTTTAAACAGGAGTTCATCTTCATCTTCTACCGCTTATCTACGCTCGGGTTATCAGGTCAAGAAGTCCCGGGTCCGCCCGAGGTCTCCTCCCAGAAGGCATCCTGAAAAAAAGTGGCTCGAGCCCCGAATGAATGATAGAAGTTATGATTTTCCTAATGAACTTAAGCCCAGAAGTGTGTGTGTTGTAAAATTCAAGCAGGTGAATATATAATCAAAGACAAGCTGGTTTGATATTTCAGTCTTTAAACATTTATATGGAATTTATAGTTTATTTATAGCGCTGACTTATTTTTAAATGTGATTCTCATGGGGTAGATTGAGTTGGCGTTCTCTCCCCCCCAGGACTCACTTCATAGGTTTGAACAGGGCTTGTCCATAGTTGGGAAACGACATCACCAGCTTCAGTTGAGTCCCGCCCGACTTCTGCACTGAAACACAGGGTGCAAACGTGTTACCATGGCGACAGAGATCGCGTCACAAAAACCGACCGCTGCGATCAAAGCAGGTGAAGCTTGTTGAGACTTCACTGCCTTTGAGGACCGTTTTCACAGCAAGGTTTTTTCATCCAACCACTTTCATATGACTTCAAATACTGGCTAATGATCTATACCTTCAATTCTTTTGGTTTATGTCGTGGAAATCGTTGCTGTTGAAGAAGAATTAGATGAGAATTTGATTTTATCCATGATCAAAGTGCCTTATTAGACCATTATTAAGACGCTTTTCTAAAGAACTTTGATTGATCTCACGCGACCTCTTGCATAAGGACGAGCAGATCCGCAAATTCAGGTCTGAGTCCGAACCAACTAGGCAGATGAAGGGTTGATAAAACTCATCTTTTATTCTCTTGATGTTTCCCTTTAACTACGTGTGAACATCCACAGATATGTGCCTTGTTAAAACGATCATGATGTTCTCCTGCCCACCATGAGGGGAAGCTCAGAGACCTCGGAGCTCTGGAACGGAATCAAAGGTCGAACTAAAAATCCTGTGAACTTCTGAACATTCCCTTGTTTCCATGGATGCTCAAACAAACTAGTATCGCTTATATTTGTTCAGTTTTCTCACTATTATTATAAGTGTCTACTCACCTCAGTGCCGGTATAAGAGGGAAAATGAGAATGACATTTAAAATATGTTGATTCAATTTAAGATTTATGATAGAGATTATTTATATCAACATTTATACACTGAACACTGCTGTGTGTATCCAACAGACAGAAAAGAACACATGGAATGCCTAATAGCACAGTTTTTGTCAGTATAATGTCATGGCTTTTAATGTTATTATCAAGAAAACATCATGATATCAGCTCTTATTGAAACTATTATTATATGTTTTTCTTATTATTATTACATTTATCAAAACAAATGTACCTTTAGTTTACCAGACATTAACATCGCCAAGAAATTGAAAGAAAGAAAGCCATTATATGATGTTTCGTTCAATGAGTGTATTCACAAATAACCTTGAAAAGTCTGTTTGATTCCTAATTAAAATAAAACTAGCTTCTCTCTATTTACCGATTGTTTGCTGTAAGTACCAAAAGTAAGTATAGCAAAATGAATAGCATCCGTTTTTTTTAAAATTGTGAATCTGTACGATAACGACGAGGATGCTGTTAATACTTTTAGATACATTTTTTCTCTCCCAGTAGAGAATAGGGAATATTTATATATATATATATATATATTTACTTTATAAGAGACAGTATTATTAATAGTGAATTTCTTCTCTTATGGTATTTACTAGTGATGGTCTGATGAAGCTTCATGAAACAGTGTCATGTTGTTCAGAGGTCAGTAGGTGGCGCCATCAGTTTAAAAAATGATCAAAATGAATCTTTAATTACCTCTTTATTACCTGTTACTCGTTAGTAATTAGGTTGGTGTTCAGCGTAGACTCGCTAATATCACGATAATATGGGTGAGTTAGTACTTTCTAATGGTTAATTATCTGTTAATACAGGTATAAAGAAGTAGGTTATTGATGGTTAACATGTGTTCCCCATTCTTAACCATTATCACTGCAGATCTAATAACTACTACTATAATATAACGGTGACAACGGGGAACACATATTAACTATTAATAAGCCAGTCATTGCTATATGTATTAACAACAAATTCACCACATATTAACCATTATAAAGTATAAACTCACACTTTGTTCTTCTTGTGACTATTTTCTACCCTTAGTAGCGAAGTACAATGAAAGAAGTAATTCACTATTAATAATAATGTTTTTCCCCAGTAGATTTTTGACATTATAACAGTCACAAAATTGTAAATAAAAAAGTTTCAAACGCATTAACAGGATGTTACTTGAAAATAGGGAACATATTCTCATTTACCAATAATTCTTTTTGAGTATCTAGTATAATATTAACACTAGTATATTTTTTACTTTTTTCTTTTTTTCTTACAATAGAGAGTTTTATTTCACCAAAGATCATCTTTATCACCTCTTTTATTATTTTATTGTGTAGTTTTTATTTGTTCAGGCTTTTCCTTGATTTTCTGGAACTCCTGTTGTGTTATCAGTTTTATCTTGATCTTTAAAATATATACTTAATTGAATATTGTTTTGATTGTTTAAGCGCTTTGTGACCCTGGTCTGGAAAAGCGCTATACAAATAAAAATGATTTACTTACTTTACTTTATTTCCTGTTGACGATCAGTAATTGGGGTGTCGTTCAGAAGGACACCTTGATACTATTAAGTAGTAGTATAATGTAAACACAATTAACAAGGTGTGAGTAAAAGTACTTTATAATGGTTAATAAAGTAGCCTATTTGCTGTTGATACACATAAAAACAAGGAGCTTATTATTGTCAATATGTAAGTAAGTAAGTAAGTAAGTAATATTTATTTATATAGCGTTTTTCTAGACCAGGGCCACAAGGCGCTTAAACAATCAAAACAATATTCAATAAAGTATATACTTTAAAGATCAAAATAAAACTGATAACACAACAGGAGTTCAAGAAAATCGAGGAAAAGCCTGATTCTAAAGTATTACAAATATACTGTATGTATATATACTGTGTATATGTATATATATATTGTTGTTTTTTTGTTATGTTGTTTGTTCCAAAGTGTCAGACCTGCACTTAGGATCGGATGAGTGGCGAGCTGCTGCATCAGGAGCTCCATGTTCGGGTCAAGGTGAGAGTAGAGTTGCCATCGTGAGATGCTGAGGTGGAAGCGTAACCAGGGAGGGTGAGAGCTGCTGCTGCTGTTCCAGTGCTCGCCGTCGTACCGCTCTTGACTCGCGCTGACCCTGCAGACATCGCAGAACGTTTTTTTTTGGGGGGGGGGTAGTTTATTTGACAATAAAAGAGCTACAGAAGTTAAAGACCACCAACCACATCTGTGAGCTCCAATCGCTTGCTTTGGGCTTCGGTTTGACCCTCAGCAGCCAGTAGTCTTCGGAGACGGGCGACCCCGGCAGGTTGTAGAGCCGATGGTGGAAAAGGGCTTGGAGCTTCGACAGGCCGGACCGCAGGAGCTCCGGCGTCGCACAGGCCGACAGGTTTTTACCCCGACACGCCTGCTGCGCGACGCCTTCCTGCGCGACGCCTTCTTGCGCGACGCCTTCCTGCGCGACGCCTTCTTGCGCGACGCCTTCCTGCGCGACGCCTTCTTGCGCGACGCCTTCCTGCGCGACGCCTTCTTGCGCGACGCCTTCCTGCGGCGGAGGCTCAGCGGATCTGGGAGTCGCCGGGTCGGGGTTGTGAGGCTGTGGGTGCGGATCGCATGGTAGGAAGTCGGGATGGAAGGCCAGCAGGACCAGCAGGAGGTGCAGGAGAACGGTGGTCAAGGCCGACACAAGAAAGATTTTCCTGCAGTTTCCCCGCATTGTCAACAAGACGCGGGTGAGAAAATTGTCAAGGACACAGAAGCAGTTTCTGCAAAAACCAATCCGGGGAAGAATCCAAGAAAGCAAAACACAAAAACAACTGCGGCTTAATCCGACACTGAATGAGAAACGTGACTCAACTCTGGTCCTGGTTATAGATTCTGCTCCAAAAACATTGTGTAACCAATCAATGTGTCACTCTTGTTTTTAATGTTGGCGAGGCTTCCATTTGATTTGTTACTGATTAACCCTCAGCAGAATGTCACGGCAACACATTCAGAGAACCTCAAACGAGTCTGATGTGGACGAGCTTAATAATAGCCTTTTTTTAAGATACTGATGTGTTTATGAAGCTTCATGAAGCAGTGTCATTATTGTCAGAGGCCACTAGATGGTAGTGATGTGTTGATGAAGCTTCATGAAACAGTGTCATTATTGTCAGAGGCCACTAGATGGTAGTGATGTGTTGATGAAGCTTCATGAAACAGTGTCATTATTGTCAGAGGCCACTAGATGGTAGTGATGTGTTGATGAAGCTTCATGAAACAGTGTCATTATTGTCAAAGGGCCACTAGATGGTAGTGATGTGTTGATGAAGCTTCATGAAACAGTGTCATTATTGTCAGAGGCCACTAGATGGTAGTGATGTGTTGATGAAGCTTCATGAAACAGTGTCATTATTGTCAGAGGCCACTAGATGGTAGTGATGTGTTGATGAAGCTTCATGAAACAGTGTCATTATCTTCAGAGTCCACTAGATGGTAGTGATGTGTTGATGAAGCTTCATGAAACAGTGTCATTATTGTCAGAGGCCACTAGATGGTAGTGATGTGTTGATGAAGCTTCATGAAACAGTGTCATTATTGTCAGAGGCCACTAGATGGTAGTGATGTGTTGATGAAGCTTCATGAAGCAGTGTCATTATTGTCAGAGGCCACTAGATGGTAGTGGTGTGTTGATGAAGCTTCATGAAACAGTGTCATTATTGTCAGAGGCCACTAGATGGTAGTGATGTGTTGATGAAGCTTCATGAAACAGTGTCATTATTGTCAGAGGCCACTAGATGGTAGTGATGTGTTGATGAAGCTTCATGAAACGGTGTCATTATTGTCAGAGGCCACTAGATGGTAGTGATGTGTTGATGAAGCTTCATGAAACAGTGTCATTATCTTCAGAGTCCACTAGATGGTAGTGATGTGTTGATGAAGCTTCATGAAACAGTGTCATTATTGTCAGAGGCCACTAGATGGTAGTGATGTGTTGATGAAGCTTCATGAAACAGTGTCATTATTGTCAAAGGGCCACTAGATGGTAGTGATGTGTTGATGAAGCTTCATGAAACAGTGTCATTATTGTCAGAGGCCACTAGATGGTAGAGATGTGTTGATGAAGCTTCATGAAACAGTGTCATTATTGTCAGAGGCCACTAGATGGTAGTGATGTGTTGATGAAGCTTCATGAAACAGTGTCATTATTGTCAGAGGCCACTAGATGGTAGTGATGTGTTGATGAAGCTTCATGAAACAGTGTCATTATTGTCAGAGGCCACTAGATGGTAGTGATGTGTTGATGAAGCTTCATGAAACAGTGTCATTATCTTCAGAGTCCACTAGATGGTAGTGATGTGTTGATGAAGCTTCATGAAACAGTGTCATTATTGTCGGAGTGCACTAGATGGTAGTGATGTGTTTATGAAGCTTCATGAAACAGTGTCACTATCTTCAGAGTCCACTAGATGGTAGTGATGTGTTGATGAAGCTTCATGAAACAGTGTCATTATTGTCAGAGGCCACTAGATGGTAGTGATGTGTTGATGAAGCTTCATGAAACAGTGTCATTATCTTCAGAGTCCACTAGATGGTAGTGATGTGTTTATGAAGCTTCATGAAGCAGTGTCATTATTGTCGGAGTCCACTAGATGGCGGTCTCTGCACTATTTTACTTTGTCTTGAACAACTGTTCTAATGAAACATCATTTTCAAACTGATGGCGCCACCTACTGACCTCTAAACAACATGACACTGTTTCACGAAGCTTTATCAGTTCATCATTATTTCGAGCTTCTTCATTAGACGTCACCATTAACAGCTATGTTTTAAATAATGTCTTTACTTCTCGGAAAATATTATTAAGTATATCAGCTTCAAAACAATTACCAAGAACCTCGAAGATGTGTCGATGTCTGAAAAGTCCAAAAATGAACTATAATATGTTCTTATACCAATTTTTCCTTGATTAAAACTATGCCATAAGGCATGTATTAAAAATACGTTTTTCTGTTCTTCTGTTCACAGTTCAACATTGTGAGGCTGTTGCAAAGACATTGTTTCTTTTTTTGTTGTTGTGGCTTAGAGCCCATAACACCATTTAAACAGCAGTGCAGGTATAAATCAAGCAGGTAACCAGATCAGAAACCTGGAGGCTCAGATGTGCAAAACAAACCAACAAACTTTTAAACAAAATAACAACTTCCTGACAAGAAATCATTTTCAATTTGTTTCAGGAGATTTTGTAAATTTGTTTCAGAGACTGTACATTTGTTCTATACGACGCAACTTGAAAATAATGTATTAATACTTGGACACAACACAGAACACGGAACAGAGGGAAGAACTAAAGGCATTATAGAGGGAGAAATATGAAAAGGACAAAAAACAGAGTACAACAAATATAGAACAAAAGATTATGATAAGAAAAACTATGGAAGAGAAACACGAAAACATGCCCGAGGATCAGAATCGCACACATTTAATAAAAAGTGGGAAATCTCAAGACCACCAGGGAGAAAAATAGAGAAGAAGTTACAATAAAGGAGATCTGACACCACGGACTGGAACCAGGGAGCTTCAGTAGCAGCTGCAGGGGCGTTGATTGTGGATTGGATCAGGCCGATGTCATTAACCTGTCAGGGGGAGACTCAGATCTGAAAGACAGGAAAAGGAAATATAAATAATATTGATACAAAAACTCTGCAGCGAGAATTCTGAGCAACTCTAGTAGAAGAACTCACATTTCTCCGATCCTCAAAAACTCTTCACTGGCTGCCAGTTTCTTTCATGATCCATTTTATAATTACGGTTCTTACTTTCAGATCTATTCATGATCAGACTTGATCCAGCCTTACACCCCAGCTCGGGCTCTGAGGTCTGTGGATCAGAATCTACTGATGGTTCCATGAACAACGTGGCTCCTATGCTTTGGAACGATCTTCCTCTGTGTTTGATGATCTACTGACTAATTCAAGAAAAATCTTAAGACATTTTTTTTTTCCTAATTTTCTGTGTTTGTCTCTATGTGTCTTGGCCATTAAAAGTTTTCAAATTTGTACGTATTTTAACTGTGTATTGGTTTTGATTGTTACAACAATACAACAAAATAAACGCAAAAACTTGAAATTACCATGTAAAGGTTTAAAGTTACGTTGTTTTTTTTTGCAATGTCAAATGAAATTGACACAAAGTTAAAATGTACTTACTAGCATAGCTATAGATAACTTCTAGCTGCAACATTCTGAAGTAATATTTACAACCAAATGTGTTTTTTTTGTACGGGAAACCTTCTTAGTGTTTAGGGAAATAAATATTTAAATATATGTATCAGCTGGAGTGCATCTTTTCAGTCATGGGGTGGTCAAGGTGTGCTCAGTGCCTGAGATGGCAAATGTGATTTTGCTGGTCGTACATCATGAGAAAGCCTGGCTGGTTGGAGATGTTTAAGCCTGATATAGAAGAACGCCTTCGTTATTATGGAGTTGTAACACTTGGGTTTCCTTCCTCAGAGTCAGGTGGGAGGTGTAACCACGACTTAATGAGAGAGTCCACATTGATTTGAGTCCTTGTGAGCGCCTGCTGAGGGTTGCTGACTCGATTCACATCGGGATACCAAGGTTTTTCTTCATCTCCTGTTTCATTTAGATGTGCAGCATGTGCTTGATTCAGGAGGACAAATGTGATTTATTATCCACATGTCACGCCTTCTGACATCTTTGACAAAGAAGCAGGAAAGTGAAGCAGAATCTTAAATGAATCTTGGACATTTCGATGAGTTTTATAAAAAACATGCTGAGCGCTTGCATGTGCAGGAAACCCCTGATGAGAAAAAATCCAGAACACAAATATGAGTTTAATCGTAATTTAGAACCGAGGTGCTAAAGCTACTGTTTTTTAAGAAATATGTCGTCGGTTTGAGGAATACTGGAGCGAGGGACAATTTCAGAGATGAATAGTGAACGACATCGTCCTTGACTGTTTTCATCTCTGAACGACACAAAAGTTGTTGAAACTTGAAAAAAAAAAACCGCGGTCCCGTCGCAGCTGTACTTGTGCACTCCTGGAGCTTCAAAATAGTTAAACCCACCACTTTCTCTAAATATATTTTCTCCCCCACTTTTCACGGAGCATTGACTAATAGCACGACCACGTTGTCAATCACCGGGTCCTCCTCCCCGCTCTGCTCCTCCAGACAGGATGTAACAAGGTTGCTAGGAAACAGAAGGAGAAGGTTAGCGCTGGAAGAAAAGTACAGTGATGTGTTGTTGCTTGTTAGTAGAGTTTTCTCACTAAACGCACAGAATTCAGCTCCAACATATCGATCAGGGATGTGTCACAAGTCCTTTGAAGTTGAGTAATTGCAATATTCAATATAAAATCATTAACTCAAGATAAACATTATCATTTTTTTAATCAAATAATTAAAAAAAAAGTCAAGGGTCAAGGTGACCCGAAGGCCCTTAAACAAATGTAATTGTTTCATACTTTGTGTTGCTCTTGTGTCAAGGTGGAGAGATGAAACTCATGCTTCTCTGCACTTGTTTTCTGGATTTTTCTACGTTATATATAGATTTTTTTTTCAAAGAGAAAAATCTTACATAATGATTACATCACATCCTCCACACCTGCCTGCTTCAAGGAAGTGTGGATGGGAACGAAATTACGTTAAAATCACATCATGCTGGTCGTGCTCTTCCTTAGTTTTTCAATGTTTTTCTTCACAAAAGAAGTGGTGCATTTAGAGGGGTTCCCTATTTACAGACAAATCTAAGGTCTCCGGTCGACCCTTAGTCCAGGTTTTGAAGTACAAATGGCCGCATTTATAATTAATTCCATGTTCAAGTTTAATATGTGAAGGTCGCCTCATTTTTCAGCCGCCGAAAAGTCCACAAAGTAGTCGACCTTTTGAAGCCTGTTTTAATTAAGTCTGTGATGCCAACGTCAGGCTTGGTAAACATCGTTTCCAAACCTGCCGGGACATGAGTCTAGAAGAATACGTTTTTTATCTTGTTAGCCAACGCTTAGAGGTGCAGGTCCAACATTTGTACAAGCTAAAGAAAATTGCCGTATTTTTTTAGTCGTAGAAAAAGATTTATATTAACTCTTCACAAGGTCATTAATCGTGTTTCCACTTGAGTGATCCAAGAGAGGAGATATTAGTCTATTGCTTGCTAGAAATCCTGATGATAAGGTTCCAGGGTTGAGTCAGTACTTGGGTGACTTAGGTCAGTCTGTCAAACTGAGCCTGAGAAACCTGGGTGTTATATTTGACAAAGACTTCGACAAAGTCTCTAGTTCAACACTGCAGAAAACTGACCAGAAACTGTTTCCTTCAACTGAGAAAAATCTCTAAACAAAATGTTGTCACAACATGATCTGGATCTTATAATCTATGCATTTGTGTCTTCTCGTTTAGACTATTTTAACATTTATTTTCATGAACAAGGAGTTGTCTCGCTAGCAGTTGATACAAAACTCTGCAGCGAGAATTCTGAGCTGCTCTAGTAGAAGAACTCACATTTCTCCGATCCTTAAAACTCTTCACTGGCTGCCAGTTTCTTTCAGGATCAACTTTAAAATTCTGGTTCTTACTTTCAGATCTATTCATGATCAGACTTGATCCAGCCTTACACCCCAGCTCGGGCTCTGAGGTCTGTGGATCAGAATCTACTGATGGTTCCATGAACAACGTGGCTCCTATGCTTTGGAACGATCTTCCTCTGTGTTTGATGATCTACTGACTAATTCAAGAAAAATCTTAAGACATTTTTTTTTTCCTAATTTTCTGTGTTTGTCTCTATATGTCTTGGCCATTAAAAGCTTTCAAATTTGTACGTATTTTAACTGTGTATTGGTTTTGATTGTTCAAGCGCTTTGTGACCCTGGTCTAGAAAGGCACTTTACAAATAACTATTAGTTACTTACTTGCTTTTCTAAATGAATGGCTTCGATACAAAGAAATGATATGTTATAATTCAAAAAGCACTTTATCGCTATTCTTCAATTGCTTTTGTCTGATTTAATCTCTGACTTTGATTCTTTGCAGCATCTTAATCAACAACGTGGTTACTTTTTTTCGGTTCTTCTTCCAAAACTCTGTCCAGGTAACTCACTGACGGATGGTGGCCGAGCCGGAGGAAGAACAAATTGTGCGACCTCCTAATGTCGACCTCCGCCTGGGTTCACAAACCACCTTGTCCGCGGCAGAATGTTCCCAAATGTCCCGAATCCAATTCTGAAATGAAATATGTGGCCGCGTGACCCGCGGTTCATCAGCCGCTGAGTTTAGAGATTGTCATTCAGGCGGAGACGAACCCAGGAGGGAGAGCAGAGATTGATGTCAGCTGCTCCGAGGCGGGAGTTGGAGGGCAGACAAATAAATAAATAAATAAAATGGATGCGTGGGGTCAAAGGTCACCATCACAGAGAGAGGCGTGATTCCTTTCTGTCGTGCGTGGGAAGAATATATCTTCCGATTCTCCTCAGCTTATCCGACGGCGAGTGGATTGGAAACATCTGCTGCCGAGTCCCACTCATCCTGCACCACTAACCTAATCCATGAATTATGAATCGGTCTTGGACAAAAAAAATGTCAGATTTCAAACTCCAATTTTTTAAACTTCAACTTTCTACTCCCCCTCATGTCAACGAAGAGATTATTCTCAGAGTAATCTGGTACTTTTTTAGAGTTATAGACACAAATGTTTGTTCATCTGGAGCTCAGTTGTCTTCGTCCAAAAATACACCTAAAAACCATCTACTATCCAAATACCTGTGTTAGATTAAAAATTATTATACACTATACATATACGGCATACTTAAATTAATGCTAAAAGATAATCAAAATATAAAGTATAAATTACTAGCTTCAACTAAGAGCTTAAACGTTTGAATACACATTCACATCAACATTTCACTCAGACTGATTTAAACTGTCTCAAGGCAAGCTTGGAACAGACGTAGAGTCATGACAACGGTTATTTAAATGTCTGTTTGTCTGCCCTATTCACACCTGGGGTCGTGGATCAAAAGAACGAAGCAGGGACAAATCTGTGCGGGGGGGGGGGGGGCTTAGAGACAGGAACTTCCACCCAAGAACATTTGAATGATTAGAAAAGGAAACAAAGTAGGAAGAACTCTCCACAGGAGATCGTGACACAGTTTGAAGGAACCAATAGGGCAGTAGGGGGACGACCTCTCGGCCCGGAAATTTGCCTTAAATATAGCGATGTTTCTACAGTACGAGACCGTCTTTCCCGGAGCTTTCGACCTGAAGAGCTGCCGGCGGAGAGCGTGTCCGATCGATCGTAAAAGCTTGTATTTTGTTTGACTTGAAAGGTAAAAACTTTATTGATCCCTCAGGAGGTCTCCTTTGGGAAATTGTTTGTTTGGGAAGCGGCGAATAAACAACCCGTGACACTCTGCATTGACCATTTGTCCCCATAAAGCAAAGTATTAAGACCAAGAAGGTGACGTCGTGTTGGAGCGCCGGAAACGGACTCCAGTTTTGACCGTTTTATCGGTTACGTCCCTCTTGGATTGAAACCTCGCCAAGAGGAATCGTTCAGAAAAACAAGTTTATATTTAAAATTTCTTTTTTAGCAGAAGCTCCAGTCGTCTCAGCCGCTGCCTGAAGTCTTTCCTCATTGAAACACATCGCAAGTGTCGGTGCGGAAGATTCACACCGATGGTCTAATAGCTCCCTCTACAAACTTAAGCTTAAAAATATAGACTCATTAGTACGTCAAAGGCAATAGTTCACAACGTGGCACTTTAAGAGAGACGCCGAGTCGACACGCAAAGTAGAAGATGCTGTAGTTGAATAATGCTCGAAGCATTCCAGTGTGCGTCATAATATCTGCCCCTGTTAGGAGAGAATAGAACGTTCAAAGACACGCTTTCGGCACGAAGCGAGAATCCGCTTGGATCCCAGGCAAAAGGTCAAAGGTCAGCGCGTGTCGAAGGTGGGTATCAGCAGCAGAGAACGACCCCCCCCCGAGTCGGTCTCCGTCCCACCGCCTCACTACCGCCGCCCTTTAAACATTCTGCAGCGAGTCTTAAACGGCCGAGGGGTCTCGAAAGGCTCTTATGTGGGTAAACACGGTGCATGCGTGTGATGCGGCTCATTCATTATTCACCCCCGTCCGTCCGTCTTCCCTCCGTGTGCGTCTCCGCCGTGTTAAATATTCATGCTAAGAGCTAGCGAGGCGCACGAGAAGCTCTGTTCCTTTGCACAGTTGCAACACTGAAAGGCTTTCCGGACCACAGGGGGGGGGGGGGGTTTGTCCTGTGTGAGTTCACGGGAGAGTGTGATATGAAAAGTCAGAACGCATCGACCGGTAAATGATTCATTTTATAGGATTTAATCTGAAGTGATTTTTTTGAGACCCAGATAAGACGTGCTCAAGGATGTGAACTGATATCATTTTCTTTCGACTCGCCTTCAATATGAGACGAAGAACGTTGTGAAAATATTCCATTTCCTTCTCAAGCCGCCGTGTTTAAATTCATCTCTGAACTTTGCCATCTATTCCTTTTGGTAAACAAACTTCCTCCCATAACAACATATAATTTTACAACAGCCTGATACGGCTCCAAATGTGGCCCTATGACCAATGCCACATTTTTTTCAATATACAGTGCATAACAAAAATATAGGACCACCCTTTATTTGTTAGAGTAGCTGAATAAAACTCAAGACTTTATGTTGTTTTGTTATTATATTTTACACATACCTACATGTTATGCTCTCCCAGAAGGTCTGGCTTGAAAGGTAACAAAATACTGGGGCATATATCCAATTAATATACTGACTTTTTTATTAAATAGTATTAATAGATCATTATTTATTTCACAAATAGTGTTTCTTTTAATTGTTTCCTGAGGACTTCTTACTTCTTTTTATGTTCCAAACTGACCACAACAATTTAAGCCTCGACAGGAAACAGGTTCAGGTCTTGCTTGAATAAACGCACACGTCGGGCAGAAAAAGACAAACATCATCGATCGTCTCTCGCACCGCGAGGTCGATGCGACCGAGATCGGATCAGTCGGTTGACAAAGAACCTTCATTGTTGTTTGATTGTGAACTCCAATAAGGTCACCGTGTCTTCAGAGCAAACAGGGGTGAGGGTGAGATGAACTTTTTTCTTTATCTTGAAAACATGCTTTAAAGACTTTAGATACTGGTCTTCAAACTATAAAAGTTGCAACAGTAGATTTTGGTTAAATGTGGCAGGTACAGTGTACATTCTAGGACATAGTCAGGTCTCATGGAAAAGCCTCTCATTTGTCAGATCGAACATTCTCCGTCTTCAAAATAAAGGTCTTTAACCAAAATGACCTACGGCAGCATCAGGACAAAAATGAACTTAACATTTAATTATTAAGGGAACCGGAAGTACGCGTGTGGTCTTTAAAACCAACCGGAAGTGATAGGCCTGGCATGTAGAGAATAAAAAGAAGCCGAATTGAGGAGGTCAGTCAGAATTAAGGAAGACCATCAGTTCCAATGCAAGAGAACAGAAGGTAAATAGCGAGTATTGATCTCAAAGGACCGTTAAACCAGCTTGTGACGATCCATTAAGAAGGATGTCGGTCTCATGTGGGACTTCTAGGAGCCTCTTGCTGTATTCAACAACAGAACTAGACCACGTTTAATATCATCAGGAGGTTAATAACAACTGAATATATTTTTAATTTCAGACCAGTTCGTCGACCAGAGGAAGGAATTAAGACTTAATGTGTCCAATTATAATCTTGCTTCATAGGATCACTAAGCTGAACGAGGGCTCAAGACATTTTCTAAAACACCTTGGCTCTTAAATCATAATTTATTGTACAATCAGGTCACACGAAGATCCAGATCTGTGGACATCGTCCACAGCAAGACAATCAAATATCCCATGTGATCATTTGGGATTAGTACAAACATCTCTACACAGAGTTAAGGTAGATTCAGTTCAGTGTTGCTCGGATCGGAGAGGATTCTGTTGGCAGAAGAGAAGACCTGAAAAGGAAGTTCAGTCCTTGAATTATTCAAATAATTCTCCAGAAAATGAAAGCGGGGGGGAGAAAGGAGAAACGTGGCGTTGG
Source organism: Callionymus lyra (assembly GCF_982586985.1). Classification (NCBI taxonomy): domain Eukaryota; kingdom Metazoa; phylum Chordata; class Actinopteri; order Syngnathiformes; family Callionymidae; genus Callionymus; species Callionymus lyra. The sequence goes on along the minus strand of NC_141818.1, from coordinate 45,081,085 downwards.
TTGATGTTTCACTTTTGCATCTTTTTTGTATTCAAGGTTGAATAAGTCCTTTTGTGATCCATCGTCTCGCTGTTCTTTCTTAAATCTGCACAATATTCGAAACATGAAACTCAAGTGACTTGCGTCTGAGCGTCAACGTATACAAGTGTCATCGCCATAACAAATTAATTTTGAAGCAGATGGGATTCGAGGTTCTAGGTTCGTCGTCATGATGTACTGATGCCCAACGACGGCAAAGTACAGTCTTGGCCAAAAGATTCCGGATCATCCTGAAGTAGTCGTTTGGCGTTTTCCTTCGGATCGAATGAACGACGGTGATGACATTTGCAAACCTTAAAAAAAAATCTCCCAGGAGTGTGGCTCGTAAGGAGAAGTGAAGGGAAACTGAAAGAAAACTGGAGTAAACATTTCAAGTGTTAAAAACCAATCAGGAAACTATGCAAATACATTTTTCATTCTAGCACATTTATCAACTTCAAGTAAAATCTTTAGTGCGTCTTTGACGTTTTCCCACATCTCCGTTTACGGTTATAATGCCTCAATAATAGTATAAACGTTACCAGATGACATTAGAGAGTACATCTAAATGGGTGTTGGTTAGAAGACCGTCCTGATCTCAAGCGGTCGACGGCGAGCGTCGGTAAAAGAGTGCACGATATACAACAGGAATGTCTGAAGACTACAGATAAAAGCTCTTGGTGGTGCGTTTTTTTTTTAAGGAAGGCGATTCTAAAAAGTAATCTTAAATCCTACAACTTCCATTTTTAAGTCGGTCCATTTGGCCAAGACTGTGATTTTTTTGGGTGTAAAACCCTATGGCACCTTATAAAAAAAAAAAATGTGTCCAGCACATTCAAACCGTTGACATACACCCTGAGGAGAACCCAGAAGGGTTTTTTGCTGACCCTGCTCAGGTGTGAAGCCCGTGATCACACGCACCCGGATTTCACCACAAGGGGATAAAAGAAGTGACAGATAAGGCAAGAGGCTGTTGTGACCAGTAACTAGGGTCCCCTCAGAAAGTCCTTTTCTTCTCAAACTGGACAAAAATCCTCAAATGATGGTTCGTTAACTGCGACAGTGAGCGGCCAAGGGTCCACGTCGAAACCTGTTGCAACAAAACTGGAGCGAGCAGCGCCTGGCTGGTGTCGATCCCCTCAGACCAGTGACCTCGTCGGACTGGAGGAGGAGGCGTTGGGAGCAGGAGCGAGGAGGGCCGGCGCTATGAGCACTTCCACACGCACACGGCCAGCGTCCCGCCGAAGAACATGTAGAGCAGGTTCTTCACCTCGTGCGTGACCTCGAAGCCGAAAGCCTCGCCGATCACGACGTGCCACGAGCTGCCGAACTTCTTGTCCATGGACTCTTTGATCATCTTCGCTGCGCTCTGAGGAAACACATGGTTTAGATGTTGAGTTTACTCTGACTGCGGGTCTCCGGATCAATGGGCAACACACACCTCGTTGTTGGAGGCAAATTTCTCACAGGCTGTGACACACAGCTCCATCGTCTCCACCCTCATCTCCTCTGGCATGTCTGTGTGCTGAGGACACAACGAGCAACTTTTAAATAAAGCACCAGCTTATTCACATGTCAAGAACATGGACGAGTAACACCAATTTCAATCCATTAGTTCCAGCAGTCAAGGGCACCTAATGTGCTGATTTAAGTGTGTCTTAAATTGTTCTAGGACCTTTGTTATACTCTATTATACTCATCAGTATGTTTCTTTCTGCATAAAACTCTCATTTAATAAAGATATTTACATTAGAAAATACGCTTAAGCCCCGCCCACTTAAAACAAGCCATTTTGGCTGAGAAGAATGCTGTGTCTCAAATCGCATACTACTCTTAGTATACTAGAAGTTAGTATGCATCAGTTTAGTGTACGTACTAACTAGTACGCAAATTCTCCACAGATAGTATGTCTCAAATCGCATACTACTCTTAGTATACTAGAAGTTAGTATGCATCAGTTTAGTGTACGTACTAACTAGTACGCAAATTCTCCACAGATAGTATGTCTCAAATCGCATACTACTCTTAGTATACTAGAAGTTAGTATGCATCAGTTTAGTGTACGTACTAACTAGTACGCAAATTCTCCACAGATAGTATGTCTCAAATCGCATACTACTCTTAGTATACTAGAAGTTAGTATGCATCAGTTTAGTGTACGTACTAACTAGTACGCAAATTCTCCACAGATAGTATGTCTCAAATCAAACTCTGCTGCTACACACTAACCGGAAATCACATGACCGCTTCTTCTTCTACTACTATTTAACGATGTTTCAAGCAGCTGTTTGAACGCTATCGCCACCTGCTGGCAGCACGTTTTGCAAGTTTGGAAAAAGAAATAAAGAAAAAATATGAGAATCGAAATATTCGCGAGATATTTAAGCTGGTATCAGCAGCGAAGACGTGTTTATCCTCCTACTGCTGCGGAAAATGCACCTGAAAGTATATACATATATATGCATTTATAAATGACGTAACTTCCGTTTAAAACGTCACTAAGAAGGGCATGGCGCACTAAATTTCGCATAACAAGAATTGAGACGCACTAACGGACTAAAAATACTAACTTTGGGTACGCTAGTATGCGATTTGAGACACAGCAGAAGTCTCGACCAAGTAACCACGCCCACTCTGCTATGATTGGTCATAAAAACACGAGTTGCATTCAAGGACTCGCGTAAATTTCAAACTCACCCCTGAAACTCCCGTTTTGTACATTAAAAACGAATAGTAAAAATAAGATTCACTGCTTAATGTACACATTATAAAAACACCTAAAGGCAGAAGTAACTCTCACCATGTTTACATAAATATTTATTTTGTTTATTAACATGTAGGTTCTTAACTGATTTACGACTTCTAGGGGAGGACACCTGCACCAGAGTGATGTCAGAATGTTTCCTTTAAACTGTAGTATCGTTTGGCGAGATTTCAGACGAGAACTTTATTAAGTAATAACTTCAAAACGGAACAACGTCATGATGAATGAACTACTGCATGTTGAAGAGGACGACTTCAACACGGCGGGTTGACGTTCAATTATTAAGAGACTATGGATGCGTCTATTAAATAAAATAGTATCAACATTTATAGGGGACTTGAGAGAACGATAAAACTTTGTGCATATATTCAAGATGTTGAAAATATTAATACGGCGACATGGCAATTTTTTTCATGATACTGTATCGGATATTTTTTTTTCTAAGGGAACGTAATGTTTTGATTTAAGTCCGTCTTAAATGGATGTTGGACTCCATTGTACTCATCAGTATGTTTCTGTACAAAACTCTCTTTTCATTGAAAAATTTACATTGGAAAATAATCTTAAACCCCGCCCACTGAAAACATCGTTTTTCTGGAGATTAAATCTTGTTTACCATAACCTTACCCAGTCTGCTGCAATTGATCAATCATCGAGATTTTAGTTGGGGGAGGACTTTATAAAATAATAAGTTTGGAGAGGAAGACTTCAACATTTGAAAAATTAGTCAGTAGAGTTGGTTTTTCATGTTAGTTGCCCTATCCCATTTTATTTTTTAAACATTTATTTTGCATTTTATTAAATAACAAATTGAACTGAAAAACATTGTATAAAAGCGTTTCAAGTAAAAAAAAAAAAATCAAGCGTTAAAATAAATAATGCAACTATGGGGAGATGACCCACAAAGTAAACTTCACTTATCACTAAAATACACCACATTTTTCTTTACAAAATTAAGCAAATTGACAATTCAATTAAAGAACATTTTTGCTTTTAAACACACCATAGCAATTCCACTGTCATTGAATGCATCATTTGCTTAAAGGAAGCGCTGCAGAGAAAGTAGAAGACTTTATTGTTTATTTATTTTAAACGATAACTGAAAGTTCTATTTACCTTTCATTGTGTGTGAATATTAATAACATCTTGGAAAAAAAAGAATATATGAATATATATATATATATATATATATATATATATATATTTTCGAAAAACCAACTCAAGTGGAACAAAGAGATCAACCCTTTCAACCCAACAAATGCAAGCACATTTAAAACTGTCAAATTACACGCTGAAGATTTAATTAGGTCTTAAATTTTGTATTTTCATAATATTAAACGCAACTCATTTTTTCTTACCCTGATTAGAGGAAAGTTGTTGAGTCGCTTGTATTCGGCATCATCTTTCTTTCCCTCGCCAGTTCCAGCCATCCCAACGTCTGCAAAGTCGACATTGAAAAGTTTTCAGTTAGATTCTACAACAAAGAGACTCAAATAAGCCTGAAATCTAAGGGATTATACATTTCAATCTGGATGTGTGGGGAATTGTAAGACAAGTGATCGTACCGAGAGGGTGTAGTAGGTGGGTGTAAAAAAGTGACATGCACTGGAAAGAAGAAGAAAATTGGGATGTAGAGCGAAAAATTGAGGACAAGGTGAGTAGAATTTTGAAAGTATTTGGGTCAATCATCCAGTGCAAATGGATAGATATGACGGGAGGTGAAGGAGAGCGTAGAAAAGACTGACGGCTAATGCGGACAATTTTTAGAGAAAAAGTTAGGACGGCCAGATGGTTTGAAGGTATTGATAGATGACTGGGAAAAGAAGATTAATAATAATAATTATAATGAAAAATCTAAGCAAGTTAGTCAAAACATGTGATAAGTGAGGATCAGAAAAAAATGGACTGAGGTAAATGACTTACAGTGCCAAAGACTTTTGTACCAAAATACATTATTTCAAATACTTACCTTCTTCATCAAACAGTGTTGACTTGTTTTGGGGGAAAACAACAAGTTCCTAAACTGTATCCTACGATAATGTAAACTGTCAACGAGATGTAAGATAGAGGTTCTGATCGATGTAAAAAATACTGTTTTCCTCTTTTCTGTTTAACACCCGACGCTCCAGTGTCGCTAAGCAACATCTGTAACCAACAACTCAAACACAAGTCTAGCCGGACAGCATCGTCCATTTGCAGAGAAACACTCGCACAGACGTCTCTGAGATTGAAATACAACTAAAACCGTCACTGGTTCATGTCCAGAGATTCTATAGCGAACCGAGCCAAGGCTGTGCTGTCAATAAAACGAAGCCGTTTCAACTAGAAAGCTAATTAGCCTAGCTTGTTTGGTAGCATCCAGCTAACATTCTCCGCCCGGATTGATCGACTCAAATGACGAATGACGAAGAGACCGCGATGCTTGAACCTCTTGGCTCACCTGCGACACATTATTACATTTAATGGAGTGACTTACGTCGCGTTCGTCCAGCGAAAACTTGAGATGTGGAAGGATGTTTCCTCTGCTTGTGGTTCTTCTTCTACGGTTTGCACGGGAGCAGCATTCACTGGTGGAGGTGCATATCGCCCCCGTCTGTTGTGATCAAGGACTGCTGGACGCTCTTTAATGCAGTGACGAGCTTTAATGTTTTTTATGGCTTTTACTCTGACAGCTTTGATCCATTTTAAACTTTGCAAACCTGTATGATAGACATCACAGCTTTGGGAGATTCGCACTTGTGATTCATGATTCATGCCTGGACTGACTTTACAGGCTCAGGCTTCTATCTAGGCTAGAAAAAAACATCATTCTGACCTGGCTTTGTCGAATCATTCAACATCTTTTTTTTTTTAAATCGCCTTTTCTTAGTGAATTTGACCGACATGAAGCTGGAAGCGTTTTGTCGGGACCCCCAAGAGGAAGGGTTTAGACCAGGGGTGGGCAATTTAAATTCTTCAAGGGCCACATTCAATTCTGTGAATGTTGTTAGGGGCCGTCAAGCAAAAAGAAAGACGAAAAAAAACCTTAAAAAAAAAAAAAAAGGACACGCGTCATTAAGCAATCATTTATTAAGATAAATAAGATGCAATTTTATTCTTGTATAGATCAGTTTTTTTCAAAACATTTCTTCAATTAACTTTAAAAAAAAATGAGGAGGATTAATATATACACAAACAATTACACACAAAAAAGAGGGAAGAGTTATGTGAAAATGTAAATGAATAATAAATACAAAATACATTTGTTAATGCATTAGAACCATTTATACATGATCATACTTTGACATTACGAGGGGCCGCATAAATACAGTCAAAGGGCCGCACTTTGCCCAGGTCTGGGTTAGACCCACAAATGTCGACAAATTGCAAAGTGGATCCTCATTCTCCTAAAGATTCTTATCCTGTGCTTATATATATATTTTTCCAATAATTGTTTCACATGTCTGCAGAATATCAGGGTAAATTTAGAACAACAGGTCAACACGGGATTAGGAGGGATTATCAGACCTTTTCGGGGATAGAAAGAAACCTTTTAATCAGGGAATGAATGGTAGCAGGTGATGGGAGTGAAAATAGTCTTGTTGTCAAAGAATTTTGTTTGTTTCATCCTTCTACGGAGTGAAAACCGATAAATGTGAACCAGCGTCGTCATTATTTCTCTCTGCTGGAAAACCGATTGTCTTAATACAGCGAGAGAAACAACGATGTTGCCATGTGGACGAACGCTTCATCTAGAACTGAGAAGAGAAGATAAACATTTATGTATTTATTCATATATTTCCATAACGATATGTCAAGTGAGTTCCGAGGGTTCAGGTTGTCCGAGTCTACGGATGCTGTTCTAGCGGCAGAATAAATTGTTCATAAATGGAGATACACATGCGAGAGAAGAGAAGGAATCACGACACACGAGGTAAATTATTCTTTCTGGGTTTAGTTGGGTTGGAAAGATAGTTGGATATAAATGTACTTGATCAGTGCAGTAGTATGTGTCGATGTAATGAAAGCAGTTGGCTAAAAATAGGGACAATTAATAAATCCATCTTTTATTGTATCTCACTCCGAACTCACAGAGTTCTAGAGGAAGAGTTCCAAGAACACACCATTAGATTGATCATGACATGAACTCGTTTTTTTAACCGCAGTTTTTTTAAGGTTTACACTTCAATAAAGTATAATTAAAATAGAGTATTTCCGGACTACAAGTGGCTCCGGAGTACAAGTCGCACCAGCCATAAAATGCATAATAAAGAAGGAAAAAACATATATAAGTCGCACTGGAGTATAAGAATTTAAAATTTATTTGATAAAATCCAACACCAAGAACAGACATGTGATCTTGAAAGGCATTTTAAAATAAAAAATAGAATAGAGGCAACAACAGGCTGAATAGTTGTAGGTTACGTTACATGACACGACTGAGAACCTGGTATGTTAACATAACATATTAAGAGTTATTCAGAGAACTATAGCATAAATAACTAAGAAGTTTACCAAACCATCCGTGTAACTCAAAATAACTCAACTGAAAACTTCATCCTCGTGTCACTTTTAAACAACTAACTAACTCCTGAGGTAGAAGATGCGGCGCTTCCTCTTCTACGCCGAAATGATCAACACAGGCCTAGAGCGCCCTCTTGCGGTTTAGTGTGAAAATAACATGTGAAATGATATACCGGTAATGTGTTCATAATTTCACACATAAGTCGCTCCAGAGTATAAGTCGCACCCCCGGACAAACTATGAAAAAAACTGCGACTTATAGTCCGGAAAATACGGTACATTTTTTTTATTACAGTAACATGCACATGTTCACGTAGTTTGTTTAATTTTGTGTCGCAATTAAACTTATAGCCGCTAGATGGCAGCAGTCATTATGTTCTCCGCAGCTAAAGGGAGGCGATGACTGAGGACGAGAGGATACAGTCGACTCCAGCAGCTTTTAAAGCCGACGTTTGGGCATATTTTGGTTTCGAAATAACAAATGAAAGCAGTGACGACTTCGTCAAGAGTCATGTCTGGTCTGGAAATTCTGCGACACCCGAGTCAAGTACTCGACAATATAGTAACACAAACATGTTTTTTTTTTTTTTTTTTCATGGCAATTTAAACTGTCAGAAGTTAATCCCGTTGTCTCTTAAACCACGGCTACATTTTAGTTTTGCCACTAAAGACTGAGAGTTTATATACAATAGAATCGAAATATAAAAATAATGAAGGCTTTCCTTAGTCTAATTGTTTCTGCAATTATACAATAAATCAAATATTTACATCTGTGTTTATGTTTAGTGTTTACCCACTGTGAGAGAGTTCCTGGGGGGCGCGGCGGGGGGCCTCCAATTAGGACGGATCGATAAGGAAACACCACAGGAGGGCGGAACACCCCGCGTGACCCCCATAACAAGGTGCTGCAGACTCGACACAACACACACTGACGGAAGGAAGGAGCAGATGATTCACGGAACCAACAGTCTGACGGTTTGACTCACGTCGACAGACGGACTTGTTTTCTCGAATCGATCCGTGACTCATGAGCATGCAGAGGCACAGGAAGGCGAAACGTATCGTTCCAGAAAGAAACAATTTCATGGATCTTGACAGTCATCGAGGCGAGTTCTCTGAAGATTAGTCGTGCACAAGAGTGTGTTTTCAATCTGGACATTCCTAGCTTTCCCTGATATATCCTGAACAAATGGCAGAAATAAATATAAGAGTTTGTGACTAAAGATTTAGATATTTATTCGATCTATCTTCATCACTGTGATGTAGAAGAGGAAAGAAATATGAAAAAAGGAGATTTGAAATTAACTTTGGAAATTTTGATTCATCATGAGAAAACTGCATTAGTTTTAAGTCGATGTAAAGCTATGTCTTTGTTCTCGTCCGCTTAGCTTTTGGTAGAAGTCTCTGGTAAACAAATTCACAAAAAAGGAAAAAATATCAAATTCATAAAAAGTAAGAAAATGGCATTTTAACATGAACCATTTCCAGAAGAAAATGCAGTGTGAATGCTGGCCGTAGCTGTAGCTGTGCAGTAGTAGTATTAGTAGTAGAAGTAGTAGTAGTATTATTAGTAGTAGAAGTAGTAGTAGTATTAGTCGTGGAAGTGTAAGAGGAATTTATAGTTAAAGTAGAAGAAGTAGAATTAGTAGTAAAAGGGAGAAGTAAAGTAAAAGTAGTAGTAGAATTAGTAGTAAAAGTATAAGTAGTATTAGTAGTAGAATTAATATTGGAAGAAGTAGTAGAATTCGTCGTAAAAGTATAAGTGGTAGGTCAAACTGGAAGGAGTTGGACATGAGTTGAAGAGTTTCCCCATTGAAATGAATGGGGTAGAAGAAGAGGAATAAAAGAAAGAATGGAAGAGATAAAAGAGAAGTTTTCCACAGACTAAACATAAACTATATCTACACAATGAGAGAAACTAAAGTTTCATATCACCTCTGGGTTTTGAACCCAAGACCTCAGTCACCAAGAGCGAGGTTTTATTTTTTCCTATAGCTTGTCAAGTCCAACTCTTGTTCAGGTTCCAAATGACAACTCAAACGTTTCACTCAATCACTTTTATTTTCTTTCGGATTGTTAGTAATTAGGTTGTAAACCTTTAAAGGCGGATAAACACAACATTTTAATTATCCATTTAATTTAAACATTCTAAATTCATTTTAAATTAACTTAAACATTGAAACATTTTGAATTCATTCAAATAATTAAACATTCAAATATTTTAAATTCATTTAAATTCATTTAAACAACTTCATCAAATATTTTAAATGAATTAACAAGCACTAAATCAAAGTAAAGAAAACATTTCACCGACCATTGGCGTCTTTGGACTGAAGCCATTGTTGTGAACTTGGAGCGTCTTCTCTCTCTGACTGACTGACTGAGAGCCTCCATTACCTCACAGTTCACAGGTGCTGCTCATTAGTGACAATGACTGAAGCAGCTGCTGCTGGTGCACTCTGGGAAATGCAGTTCTTTCACACACTGAGATTCAACTTAACAGTATTGAGCAATGGTTCCTGTATTTTTGATTTTGTCTTTGAATTCTTCATAGGTTCTAAAAACACTGTTGTCTCAGTGCATCAGTGAATCTGTGATCCATCGCAGGGTCTGGTTGAGGAAGTCATGAGTTCGTTTATCCACGATTGCTTTCACCTGATCAATGGTGTCATCTTGGTCTTTGTTCAACAAGTAAACCTGGACGCTCTTGTTTTCATTCATCAACTGTTTACTTCTGCTCCAGGTTCTTCTAAAAGGAACTTTTTCCTGCTCCAGCCACACTGTACTTTATTATTGATCCGTTTCTACTCCACTATAGTATTACTTCGACTGTAAAGTGTCTTCAGATAACTTTGTTATGATAACACACTTTTACAATTTACACAATTAAATGATTATTATTATTATGAATTACTCTTGGTACTAGTACTTGTAGTACTATAAGTACTCGTAGTAGTATGAGTACTCGCAGTACTAGTACTCGTAATAGTACTCGTAGTAGTACTCGTAGTACGAGTACTCATAGTACTAGTACTCATAGTAGTACTAGTACCCGTCGTAGTAGTACTAGTAATCGTAGTACTCGTAGTAGTACTAGTATTTGTACTTCTCATAGTAGTACTAGTACATGTAGTACTCATAGTAGCACTAGTACGTGTAGTACTCGTAGTAGTACTAGTACGTGTATAAGTACTCGTAGTAGTACTAGTACTCGTAGTACTAGTACTCATAGTAGTACTAGTATTAATCGTAGTAGTAATTGTATTGGTGGTACTCGTAGTAGTATTAGTATTTGTAGTATTCGTAGTAGTTCTAGTATTTGTAGTAGTACTCGTACGTGTAGTTCTACTACGAGTGAAGGAGTAGAGGATTGAAGAAGTGGAGGAGTGAAAGGGTAGAGTATTAATAAGTAGAGTAGTGAAAGAGTAGAGTAGTGGAGGAGTGAAGGAGTAGAGTAGTAGAGGAGTGAAGGAGTAGAGTATTTAATGAGTAGAGTAGTAGAGGAGTGATGGAGTAGAGGATTTAATGAGTAGAGTATTGGAGGAGTGAAGGAGTAGATGATTTAATGAGTAGAGTATTGGAGGAGTGAAGGAGTAGAGGATTTAATGAGTAAAGTATTGGAGGAGTGAAGGAGTAGAGGATTTAATGAGTAGAGTTTTGGAGGAGTGAAGGAGTACAGGATTTAATGAGTAGAGTTTTGGAGGAGTGAAGGAGTAGAGGATTTAATGAGTAGAGTATTGGAGGAGTGAAGGAGTACAGGATTTAATGAGTAGAGTATTGGAGGAGTGAAGGAGTAGAGGATTTAATGAGTAGAGTATTGGAGGAGTGAAGGAGTACAGGATTTAATGAGTAGAGTATTGGAGGAGTGAAGGAGTACAGGATTTAATGAGTAGAGTTTTGGAGGAGTGAAGGAGTACAGGATTTAATGAGTAGAGTTTTGGAGGAGTGAAGGAGTAGAGGATTTAATGAGTAAAGTATTGGAGGAGTGAAGGAGTAGAGGATTTAATGAGTAGAGTATTGGAGGAGTGAAGGAGTAGAGGATTTAATGAGTAAAGTATTGGAGGAGTGAAGGAGTAGAGGATTTAATGAGTAGAGTATTGGAGGAGTGAAGGAGTACAGGATTTAATGAGTAGAGTTTTGGAGGAGTGAAGGAGTAGAGGATTTAATGAGTAGAGTATTGGAGGAGTGAAGGAGTACAGGATTTAATGAGTAGAGTATTGGAGGAGTGAAGGAGTACAGGATTTAATGAGTAGAGTTTTGGAGGAGTGAAGGAGTACAGGATTTAATGAGTAGAGTTTTGGAGGAGTGAAGGAGTAGAGGATTTAATGAGTAAAGTATTGGAGGAGTGAAGGAGTAGAGGATTTAATGAGTAAAGTATTGGAGGAGTGAAGGAGTAGAGGATTTAATGAGTAAAGTATTGGAGGAGTGAAGGAGTACAGGATTTAATGAGTAGAGTTTTGGAGGAGTGAAGGAGTAGAGGATTTAATGAGTAGAGTATTGGAGGAGTGAAGGAGTACAGGATTTAATGAGTAGAGTATTGGAGGAGTGAAGGAGTAGAGGATTTAATGAGTAAAGTATTGGAGGAGTGAAGGAGTACAGGATTTAATGAGTAGAGTATTGGAGGAGTGAAGGAGTAGAGGATTTAATGAGTAAAGTATTGGAGGAGTGAAGGAGTAGAGGATTTAATGAGTAAAGTATTGGAGGAGTGAAGGAGTAGAGGATTTAATGAGTAAAGTATTGGAGGAGTGAAGGAGTGGAGGAGTGAAGGAGAGTATAATTATTAGTATAACTATAAGTATAAGTTGAACAAAAAGTATAAGTTTAACTATAATTATAACTATTAATATAAGTTTGACTATAATTATAAGTATAACTATAAGTTTAACTACAACTATAACTATAAGTATAAGTTTGACTATAATTATAACTATAAGTATAAGTTTTACTATAATTATAAGTATAACTATAAGATTAACTATTGAGTAGTGGAAGACTGGAAGAGTGAAAGAGTGAAAGAGTGAAGGAGTGGAGGAGTGAAGAGTCAAAAAGTGGAGGAGTATAAGTACAAGAGAAGTATAAGTATAAGTAAAACTATAAGTATAAATATAAGTATAAGTATAACTAATATAACATGATCATTTTAACATGAATAACATGATCATTTTTACATGAATAACATGATCATATTAACATGAATAACATGATCATTTTAACATGAATAAGATGATCATTTTAACATGAATAACATGATCATTTTTACATGAATAATATGATCATTTTAACATGAATAACATGATCATTTTAACATGAATAACATGATCATTTTAACATGAATAACATGATCATATTAACATGAATAGCATGATCATTTTAACATGAATAACATGATCATTTTAACATGAATAACATGATCATTTTTACATGAATAAGATGATCATTTTTACATGAATAAGATGATAATTTTAACATGAATAACATGATCATTTTAACATGAATAACATGATCATTTTTACATGAATAACATGATCATATTAACATGAATAACATGATCATTTTAACATGAATAACATGATCATTTTAACATGAATAACATGATCATATTAACATGAATACCATGATCATTTCGAGTTTAACCAGTTTAACCTCATTGGCTGAATGAACACGTAACAAACACAGTGTTGATTTTTCAGATCTGTTTTTTATTATATTCATTTCTCCATTTATTTAACAACAAGCATCACACTGCCAAAGCTTTTGAAAACCCAAAGCGTGGAAAGAAGGACAAAAGTGAGAAGCCGATATTAAAAAAAAAAAACACTTTTGAATGCGACTCGGAGGCGTTTCAGTCTAGACAGGCACTTTACCGACATATTTTAAAGTAATACAGCAAACTTTCAGCTGCACAGTATTACTAACTTACTTACAGTAGTGTTGGGCTCATGCCTTGAAATGCACAGTGTTGGTGCTGGTTACACATAAGTGATCCATCTTCATTTGCTTTGTTGTTCCGATGGAAAGTATTCATGTACAATGCTCTCATGAATATGAAGAATATTTGAATAAAATTCACATTTATATTTATATATATACTGTATATATATATATATTTATATAAAAAACATATCCTGCTTTCGTGAAGTCCTGTCACGTTAATAAATCGATCAAAACGTCTTATTTTACAATTCCATGAACATGTTAAACTATATTTTGCCATTAAAAACAGTGTATGGCGCATAAATCCATGTGTCGTAAACTATGTATCTGATCTTTAGAATCTTCTCAGGCTGAAGTGTCATATATGTCGGAGAGATCACTCCGATAAATACATTCTGTGTTCATAAAAGTGGCACTATTTAGTATATGTATATATTTACAAAACGTAGATTATATAGGTAATTAAAACCTCCTTTTAACGTCCTAGACCAGAATGATCGAGTAAATACATCATTATTTACCAGCTGTTGCCACTTGAGTCGAGTTTACGTCACCATTGGAAATGGGCTGATTCTTAAAAACACTAAAAACTCTTCAAAACATTCTTGTGACTTCAGCTTTATTCAGTTTTTCCAATTATTTTGAGCTTTTATTAGCTTTACTGCTCAGCATGGCTAGTGCTGCATTTTGTGTTTGTTTGTATAATAGACAGTTTATGGATTTGATGTTCAGGTATATTATTAACATTATTGTCAAGATGTGAATATTGATAATAAAGATTCAGCAAATGTTGATACAGATTAATTAATTTTGGATGACTTTAAAGGATTCATTGCGAGGTTAAGCGAAAAAAGGACATAATCTTTGGTGCATTTTATTTGGACAAACCACATGTTTTTTTGAACTGGAACAAAGTAAAGACTTGAGAAACTGTCGTGCGAGGAGAAGAAACCACGACTTATAATATCTTGTGACTTTTTTCAATTTGACATTGAAATCTTGACGCTCACTGCTTCTTGTAGCGAAACCCTCCTTTCCAAATGTCAGACATTCAGATCCGTACAGATATTTTGGGTCAAAACTCATCTAAGTCCCAAACCTCCTTTTAAGAAAACGTATTTCGAAGCCCTTCTGTACATCAATGAGCTCATGAGGTTTTTTTATTCTGTCTGTAAATGTGCTCGTGGTTGTCGTTGCCTTCATCAAAGATAAACACGCTTTCTGAAGTTCAGTGAGTTCTTGTTTAATTCACAGCTATGGCATCGATTATTTATAACCAAAAAATGTCAGCTATGCTTGTCCTTCCTTGTAAAAGGTTAGGACTCAAACATTACGTTTCACTCAATTGGCACAAAGATGGTCCCGGTTGATTTCCCCACAATCTACATATAAGTGCCAACTTTTTTTTCTTTTTTTATGGCATAAACATAAATTCATTTGCGTCACATTATCGTACACACGGCATCAAACATGAACATTTTGAACATTCCTACACGACTGCACAGATCAGAGAGGGATCCAGTTAATACATGCACAACAGTCACGGTACAACCATCATCCTTCAGCCTCACAGTTGACCTATGAACTTGGTACAGTGGTGTTAACGTGAAGTAATATGTTGGTGTGAGACAGCGACCGGCACAGAGATTTTCAAGCATCACATTGATAACACCACTGTTCAAATCATGTGACATCGTAACATCGTAACAAAACAAGTGCACGGCTACAACGTATTTTGCGGGGGGTATTTTTTTCAACGTTTACATAAGTCCTGTCAGCTGTTTTACAACGAGTCACTAAGATCTGGTAACACTTCCAAACAAATGTTATTGTAACTGTGATATTAATGGACTTCCTTCAGTTTTTGAAAACAAAAACGTGAGAAATAAAGACAGCGGTGTTTAAAAGTGAGTCGAACACTATTTTTAAACTGGATCCGAGACTTAAAGTGTTACCGAGATCACGACATTGATAAATATCAGAACATTACTGGAATGATTAATGGCATCAGTAGGTTTAAATCATGGCTCACTATACAAGTTAATCCGACAGCAAGCTCAGAAATACCACATGTGGTCACTTGGCCTTTAAACCGACACCATCTTCCCGGAACTAATCAAGTAACTTTAATAGAATCCATCCATCACACGATGATTTCTCCCCTTGTTAAGCAGCAATCTCTCTTTTGCAACCAAACGTACTGTATTGCACTTCAGCAGTAAACACACCAACACAAATGAACAAAACAAATTCACTGTTAATCTGAAAAACCTCAATGGCCTCGATTACAATACCGGTATCGTGTTCTCGCTGCCGAGCTTCTTATCGACAAACAAAAAGCGCTGCAATCTCTCCGGTTCTGATCTGGAATCAAAGTGAGCTTTGCAACTCTCCGACTAAACCTGCACGACCTCCGTCCTCCCTCACTGTTTGGGGCTCGGGGGGTTGGCTCTCTGAGCGGCATGACACGGATCCAACGACTCCTTGGTGGCTCCGCCGTAGACGTCAACGTCCAAGTCGGTCCAGGGTGCAATGTTGCCAAGGACTGCAGAGCTGCAGTCAGCGAGGGAGGCCACCTCTGCAGGCTTCAGCACCCGGTCCCACAGGTTGAACTGAGAGAGCTCGCCGACCAGTGCTTGAGACGCATCAAAACGTCCACCAAGTGTATCCTGGGAAGGCAGACAGATGGATAGCATATTTATTTTAAATAGACGGATGGATGGTTGGATGGATGGATGTATAGATGGAAGGGTAGGTAGATAGGTATGAAGGTAGGTAGGTAGGTAGGTAGGTAGGTAGGCATGAAGGCAGGTAGGCAGGTAGGCAGGTAGGCAGGTAGGTAGGTAGGTAGGTAGGTAGGTAGGTAGGTAGGTAGGTAGGTAGGTAGGTAGGTAGGTAGGTAGGTAGGTAGGTAGGTAGCCAGGTAGGTGGGTAGGTAGGTAGGTAGGTAGGTAGGTAGGTAGGTAGGTAGGTAGGTAGGTAGGTAGGTAGGTAGGTAGGTAGGTAGGTAGGTAGGTAGGTAGGTAGGTAGGTAGGTAGGTAGCCAGGTAGGTAGGTAGGTAGGTAGGTAGGTAGGTAGGTAGGTAGGTAGGTAGGTAGGTAGGTAGGTAGGTAGGTAGGTAGGTAGGTAGGTAGGTAGGTAGGTAGGTAGGTAGGTAGGTAGGTAGGTAGGTAGGTGGGTAGGTAGGTAGGTAGGTAGGTAGCCAGGTCGGTAGCCAGGTTGGTAGGCATGAAGGCAGGTAGGCAGGTAGGCAGGTAGGTAGGTAGGTAGTTAGGTAGGTAGGTGGGCAGATAGGTAGGTGGGCCGGTAGGTAGGTAGGCAGGCGGGCAGGTAGGCAGGTAGGTAGGCAGGTAGCCAGGCAGGTAGGCATGTAGGTAGGCAGGTAGGTAGGTAGGTAGGTAGGTAGGTAGGTAGGTAGGTAGGTAGGTAGGTAGGTAGGTAGGTAGGTAGGTAGGTAGGTAGGTAGGTAGGTAGGTAGGTAGGTAGGTAGGTAGGTAGGTAGGTAGGTAGGTAGGTAGGTAGGCAGGTTGGTAGGCAGGTAGGCGGCCAGGTAGGCAGGTAGGCAGGTAGGATAGATTGATATTGAGAATGGTATATGGAACATTCTCGTTTGTTGTTTAGAAAATTTCAGGGGGTCATCGTGGTGAAACAAACTCTGCTTTCTGTTTCTATGACAACTACTGCTGTACATATAAAGAGAGGAGAAACACTTAGCATCCTTTTATTTTAATGTTAAGCAGTGCTTGGATGAGCCTCAGCTAAGTTTGAGGGGTGCGTCTAATAGAGCATTTTTTGTCTCTTATTCATCCCCATCGTCAACTACTAAATAGATTTTTGATGAAAACCTGTTGCTATGACGGTATCACAAGTCTTCTGCATGTTTTTTTAACAAACAAATTGCTGAATTACGATATAAAGTACTTTTGAGACAGGGATAATGGGATTTTCTCATTTATGAAATTGCTTTCAAACTGTATCCATTAGCATAGAACACTCAAGACATCTGATCTGTCGTATTATTAACATTTATTTTATCTTAAATTAAGTATGATGTCATTTGCGACCCAAAGTGAAGGCGGAGAAGAAGGCTATGCGATGGTTGCATAATGCGAAAAAACCTGCACCATCTGGGCCCTTTGAGGATGGGTTTGAGACCCCTTAAGAATCGGAAGAAGTTCCAGGGTCTGGACCTCTTTGCCCGGCTCACGCCGACACCAACAATGGATAGGAGGTAGAAGATGCATGGAAATAATTCCAGAGATGACTGGATTCAACTAAAATATGGTGGAGATAGTTTGTCAATTGGACTGCAAATGCAAATTCTGAATTCTCCTCTTTACCTTAGATAAATAAATCTGTGTGCACAGATATCTCCATAAAATACAATGATCATTTGTCATCATTTTGTGGCATCCATTCAGTCGCTACATCATCAATCCCCATCGGGTTAAATGGCCTCTTCACGACCCTTCATTTGTCACCTCACTATGTGTTATTCATCTATTCATCTCTGCCGTGCTGACTTGGCAGCTCTTGCTGGTAACATCCATCTCACCTGCTCCTGGCCCAGAATAAGGACTCCTCCAGGTTTGATGGGATGCCAGGCAGCCAGTCCTTCGCCTCTCCCCTTCATCTTCCCTCCTTGATAGGCCTTCCACACCCCATCTCTCAGGGTCCAGCTGACACAGATGTGCTGCCACTCGTTTTGGGGTAGCAGTAATGGAAGCTGTGCCACCTGAAGTTAGAAAAAAAAAAAAGTTATCTCACATTTACGCAGCTTATAACTTGAAATATCTACCTTGTCGTTGATAAGCAGTTCTACAGGATTGTGGACTCCCTGTAGCAGCACAAGCTCGTTGGGCTGGCCCGGCACCGAATAGGAGAAAGGGGTTCCTATCCCACCTTCTTTTGCTTTCAGCCATAAGCAAGCGGTGAATGCGTACATTTCGGTGATCTCTTTCCGGACCAGGCCGTACATGTAGTTGGTCCTCATGGGGAAGGAAAGGACGAAGCCATCGGGAAAGGATGGCTCTGTCAGAGCTTTATTGGAGACAGAAAGACAATTAGTTGCTGTGCGCTAACACCCCGGCTTGCACAGCGTGAGAAGAATCCAGTCATTGCGCTAATGAAGGCTGTTGCAGTGGAGCAGGAATGGCTGCTGATTCTGAAGCGACATGGTGCAGATGCACTGGTGCAATACCAACCTAGTTAACTATATTCTCGCTGAAAGTAAATCTCGATAAACATCTTTACAACTCAAACTCACGACTTTCTCATTGAGTCTCAAACTGTAATCAATGGCAAGACTCGAAACCCAAAGATACCCAACTGTTGGTGTAAAGTTAGCTCGACAAAT
This sequence comes from Callionymus lyra, assembly GCF_982586985.1. Lineage (NCBI taxonomy): Eukaryota > Metazoa > Chordata > Actinopteri > Syngnathiformes > Callionymidae > Callionymus > Callionymus lyra. Next base: position 45,062,509 of record NC_141818.1, on the reverse strand, counting down.
TCATTAAAATCTCACAAAGTCAGTGATTCTTGGCAGTAATGTGTTGATTTTGTGTCCCGCGAGAACCTGGATGTATCGTACTGATGGAGCCAAAAGCAATGCACTGCTCCCAACAATGATGACAAGGCTACCAAACTGAAGACCCTATCAACCTAGGCAGCGCCAAGCTGTAATTTGACCAGGCTTGTAAGAGGGTGGGTAGGTAGGTAGGTAGGTAGGTAGGTAGGTAGGTAGGTAGGTAGGTAGGTAGGTAGGTAGGTAGGTAGGTAGGTAGGTAGGTAGGTAGGTAGGTAGGTAGGTAGGTAGGTAGGTAGGTGGGTGGGTGGGTGAGATGGTAGGTAGGTAGGTAGGTAGGTAGGTGGGTGGGTAGGTAGGTAGGTAGGTAGGTAGGTAGGTAGGTAGGTAGGTAGGTAGGTAGGTAGGTAGGTAGGTAGGTAGGTAGGTAGGTAGGTAGGTAGGGGGGTGGGTAGGTAGGTAGGTAGGTAGGTAGGTAGGTAGGTAGGTAGGTAGGTAGGTAGGTAGGTAGGTAGGTAGGTAGGTAGGTAGGTAGGTAGGTAGGTAGGTAGGTAGGTAGGTAGGTAGGTAGGTAGGTAGGTTGGTTGATAGGAAGGTAGGAAGGTAGGAAGGTAGGAAGGTAGGAAGGTAGGAAGGTAGGAAGGTAGGTAGGTAGGTAGGTAGGAATGTAGGTAGATAGGTAGGTAGGTAGGTAGGTAGGTAGGTAGGTAGGTAGGTAGGTAGGTAGGTAGGTAGGTAGGTAGGTGGGTAGGTGGGTCGGCAGGCAGGCAGGTAGGTATGTCATTGATCCTGGAGATCCTGGTGGGAAATTGCATGATGGATGTTTTGCATGTTAAATTTTAGTTTCCACTGACTTATAACACTAAATAAAATCTGATGAAACAAAGTATCGCCTACTCTCGATCAAAAGCAACCTTACAGGGGTTATGGGGGGGCTATAAAATGGTTGTTGATTGCTGTAATTATCTAAAAAAAAAAGAAACATAGAAGATATTTAATACCATAATAAAAGTCTCACTAAGAATGGCATCTCTCCCTCCCTAACTAATCATTGAATATTAATGGTTCAGTTTTAAAACTGTTAACGAAACTATTTTTCCTCATCCGCTGATGGTTAATATCCCAAATCATTTTATTTCTGAACTAAGCCACTGAGGGCAGCTCGACCCACTTCCAGCACAGCCCTCATCAAAGTTTAATTGAGTCTTTTTTGTGTCTGCTCTCATCCCAGTCTGCAGACGTATTTGTTTACCACCCGCGTTCGCCAACTCATGCTTTATTTCTTTAGTCTCCAACGTGACAATTCCACGAGTCCGTTCGCACCAGTGTTTTCCATTTACATAAGTATGAATTTTACATGTTCTGAGAGAAGTTTTCCAAAGAGCTTTGAACATCACATGATCGGAGAATGTTTTGCAGAGACTGCAGCTATCTTTTGTGATATAATGAGGTAAAATCTTGAAAAGAAAGAAAAGTTTTTTTAAAGCTCCTTTGAGCTTCTAATCATAGCGGACATGAAAAGCTGTTACTCAATTAGCATTGGTAGAAAAATGGGTGTCAATTGATTTTTTGTCTTTCATTCATTTTATTCATTCATTATTTAATTTGATATGACACTTTTATTGTACTCTTTTATTTTATTAATCTCGTCAATCGTTTTTATCGATACTGTCATCACAACAAAAACACTTTCGTGTTGTGTTAACAACACTGGAAATACAGGATTTCTGATATTTTGAGACAGTTTTTGGAACAACCAACGACAGTTGTCCAAGGTCACCCAATCCCAAATATTCCAGAAAAATGACATCAGTTGCCTTATAATCTGATTCACGACTTCATGATCATGATGAAAATAAGTCTTTTAATATACAATATGGTCCTTATATTTCACATGTTAATGTAGAGTCAGTAGATCACCAAACACAGAGATCGTTCCAAAGCTTAGGAAGCTTGTTCAGGAACCATCAGTAGATTCTGATCCACAGACCTCAGAGCCCGAGCTGGGGTGTAAGTCTGGATCAGATCACTGATGGAAGGTCTGACCCTGAATAGATCTGAAAGTAAGAACCAGAATTTTAAAGTTGATCCTGAAAGAAACTGGCAGCCAATAAAGAGTTTAAAGGATCGGAGAAATGTGAGTTCTTCTACTAGAGCAGGTCAGAATGGTTGCTGAGTTTTGTATCAACTGCAGGCTAGACAGCTCCTTCTTGTTAAGACACGAAAATAAACTGTTACAATAATATAAACGAGAAGACACAAACACATGGATTACAAGCTTCGTGTTGTGGCAACATTTTCCTAGGTTTAGAGATTTTTCTAAATAAAGCTGAAAATAAATTATTTAAAACACATTTAAGGCTCTTTTGGTTCAGCAGTACATTAAAGTTGCACCACCTCACACGACAAGTTTCTCACGAAAATCTTACTTTGTTCCAGCTCGCCGACGCGGTGGTCTGCGTTGTCCAGCCCCTGGTTGATCTTCTGATGCTGACCTTGCGTCTCTTTCCTCATGGCCTGACGCTCCTTCTCCAGCATCTTGATCTTCCTCTCCAGCTCGCCCTCCAAGTCCTCCACCCTCCAGGTGCTCTTGCCACGTCCTGGGGCGCCCTTGGACGGGGGCTTGGGCGCGGAGGGCGAGGCCGGACGACGACCCCCGGGGTTGCCCACGGCAGGTGGAGGTGGGGGGTTGGCGGCGGGTGGGGTGGGAGGTCGTGCTGTGTGGCTGGTGCTCCCGCTGCTGCTGCTGCTGCTGCTGCTGGTGGTTGTTGTCGTGCTGGAAGTGTCGGTCAGGTTCAAGGCCGCCGGCCCGATCTCCGCCTGAGGAAGGATATGAATTGTTGAAAAACATATATTTTTTTAAGGTGAAGTTTAATCAATTTTCTCTCTATTAAACGTGACAAACATGTGAAGCCTGAAAAACACCATTATTGTTTGCTGAAAATTCATAAAAAGCACCCAAAACAATGTACAATATCACTTGTTAATTATACTATATTATTATTATAGAGTGATTACGTACATTTTTATTTTCCTTTTATTATTATTTATTATTATTTTCATTAAGATACATTATAACATTTTAATGCTAGACACACACACATATATATAGATTTATATACACACAATTACATATACCATATGGATGGATGGATGGATGGATGGATGGATGGATGGATGGATGGATGGATGGATGGATGGATGGATGGATGGATGGATGGATGGATGGATGGATGGATGGATGGATGGATGGACACACACACATATATATAGATTTATATACACACAATTACATATACCATATGGATGGATGGATGGATGGATGGATGGATGGATGGATGGATGGATGGATGGATGGATGGATGGATGGATGGATGGATGGATGGATGGATGGATGGATGGATGGATGGATGGATGGATGGATGGATGGATGGATGGATGGATGGATGGATGGATGGATGGATGGATGGACACACACACATATATATAGATTTATATACACACAATTATATATACCATATGGATGGATGGATGGATGGATGGATGGATGGATGGATGGATGGATGGATGGATGGATGGATGGATGGATGGATGGATGGATGGATGGATGGATGGATGGATGGATGGATGGATGGATGGATGGATGGATGGATGGATGGATGGATGGATGGATGGATGGATGCATGGATGGATGGATGGATGGATGGATGGATGGATGGATGGATGGATGGATGGATGGATGGATGGATGGATGGATGGACACACACACATATATATAGATTTATATACACACAATTACATATACCATGTGGATGGATGGATGGATGGATGGATGGATGGATGGATGGATGGATGGATGGATGGATGGATGGATGGATGGATGGATGGATGGATGGATGGATGGATGGATGGATGGATGGATGGATGGATGGATGGATGGATGGACACACACACATATATATAGATTTATATACACACAATTATATATACCATATGGATGGATGGATGGATGGATGGATGGATGGATGGATGGATGGATGGATGGATGGATGGATGGATGGATGGATGGATGGATGGATGGATGGATGGATGGATGGATGGATGGATGGATGGATGGATGGATGGATGGATAGATAGATAGATAGATAAATATAATTTAACTTTTCTATAGTTATAACCATTGCTGTATTTGGAGTTGCTTAATAATATAATTGATTTATAATTGTTGAAAGATATATTGTTTGTTTTTGAAGTGACAATCCTCTTCGTGAATGTTTCTCCTCTGGGAAATATCTTTGTTCACCATCGTTCTAACAACAGCAATACGCTGTTTAATAATCTTTTATTAAGGTTATTTGTTTTTTTTGTATTAGCTCCTCATCCTGTCCTCGAGCTAAAGCTTTTACTCCCAGCATCACAAAGGCATCGGATGGATGACAAACGTTTAATATTTCTCCGTGAATGTCCGCGGAGAAACTGTTCACTTCCAACTGTTTTCGTAGCTGCCGGGCTGGTAAACAACCACGAGGCCGAGGCTCGCGAGGGCGAACGTGTTTTTATCGACCTCTTTAAATAATGTAGATCCGGCAGAGAATTTGAAGGACTCTCGGGTTCGACGCTCCCACAGGTCGGTGGTCTTCTTGTTGTGATCAATTATGATGAGAATCATTATGTGCAGAAACTAATGAACAACCTGAGGGTCTTCACTTTGTTGCGAATTCTCATCATTTATGTTCATTCGATTATCTCTGAAATTGTATACAGGCAGAGATATTAGCCGTGGGACTGATATCCTTTGATAAAAGTTGGAGCGTTATCATGGAGCAGCCATTCACACAACAACACAATTACCTACATGTTGTGACACAAATGTTATCCCGTCTTATTGTTCGGATCAATTTACTTTTTCTTCTGCTCATGGTTGAGTTTCGCCCCATAAATGCTCTCTCAGGATTAAACAAGCCTTAATAAATCTCATTCATCAGATTCATGGTCATAATGAGACAATGTTTTTATGGATGGATAGAAACTATATTTGTGAGCTGGAACTATGTGTGCAGCCGTAACATGGATGGATGGTTAAATAGACCGACGCCAATTGTTAGTTGGATGCATAAACGAACAAAACGGACGAACGATTAAATGACACAGAGTTGGTTGTTGGATGGATGGATGAATGGATGGATGGATGGATGGATCAGTGGATGAACAGACTGATACAGAGTTGATTGTTGGATGGATGGATAGATAGATGGATGGATGGATAAACATACTGACACAGGGTTGGTGGTTAGATGGATGGATGGATGATTAAATGGATTGACACAGGGTTGGTAGTTGGATGGATGGATGGATGGATGGATGGATGGATGGATGGATGGATGACTAAATGAAGTGACACAGGGTTGGTAGTTGGATGGATGGATGACTAAATGGAGTGACACAGGATTGATTGTTGGATGGATGGATGGATGGATGGATGGATGGATGGATGGATGGATGGATGGATGGATGGATGGATGGATGGATGGATGGATGGATGGATGGATGGATGGATGGATGGATTCACAGTTGAACTGATGGATGGATGGATGGATGGATGGATGGATGGATGGATGGATGGATGGATGGATGGATGGATGGATGGATGGATGAGTAAACAGTCAGAAATAGATGGATGGATGGATGGATGGATGGATGGATGGATAGATGAGTAAACAGATGAAAATAGATGGATGGATGGATGGATGGATGGATGGATGGATGGATGGATGGATGAGTAAACAGATGAAAATAGATGGAATAGGATGGATGGATGGATGGATGGATGGATGGATGGATGGATGGATGGATGGATGGATGTGTAAACAGACAGAAATAGATGGTGGATCAACATGGTGGATAAATGGAAAGATAACACAGTGAATGGAAGAACCGACGGACGGATCGATGGTGCAATAAAAGGAAGGATGAATCAAAGAGTAATAAGTGAAGATATGAAGTGATGGTCAATGGATTGGATCAGAGACACAAGAGATGAGGAGGCGAGTGAGTCGAGGAGCCGGACGTCAATATTCCCGTCAGACACTCGGCTATAAAAAGAGTGAGCGGCAGAAGATCGGAGAGATATTTAATATCACAACATTGCTGAGGCAGGACAGAATATAAATTCTCACAATGAAGGTGTGTTTTTGTGTGTCCGTGTGTGTTATTGTGTGTGTGTGTAACCTCAACCTCAGCACATACTCAGAGCTCGACCCCCCCCCCCCCTCCCTCGCCAGCTTCATCTTTTATTCATGCATCCATCCTGCTGTCGGATGTTGGTCGGAGGGCGGGTGACAGTGTAAGAGCAGACGAGGGAAAGATTTCCCCGGAGGTGTGTGTGTGTGTGTGTGTGTGTGTGTGTGTGTGTGTGTGTGTGTGTGTGTGTGTGTGTGTGTGTGTGTGTGTGTGTGTGTGTGTGTCAACAAACGGTAATCTGGACAAAAAACCCACAATGAAAGAGAAGATGGATGGATGGATGAACGGATGAATCACTGAAACGCATCACGACAACTTTAAGATTCGACCTTGGATTCAATGAAGAATCGGATTCAACGTTCAAACTGTAATTCAATGAAATATTTGTATTCTTTTTTTTCCCACTGAAGCCGACGTCGAAACCGCTCTCATGCACCCCGAACAGCTGGGATATTGAATCCTGGAATTTTCTCATATGAATTTTTGGAATCTTTTAGAAGAATAAATGTCAAGATTACAATTTTCAGTCCTTCTTTCATAACAATATTTGATTTTAAATCCTTCAATTCTGTCGTTTATTTAACTTTCGCAGTCGTGTCGACTTGATAACGTTAACTTTTGGTCACGTCTACACAAAAATATGACCTTTTTTTCCCTCATAACATGATCTTGTTAAGTTAAGTTAAGGATGTATTCAGATCGAATTCGGTTTCGAATGCATTTTAAAAGAACATGTTCACAAATACTGGAGATCATTGATTTATTATTGATTTCTGATCCAGTTTTTTTCTCCATTAAAAAAAAGGACATTGAAGTATTTAACGTAAAATGTACAAAACATCTTTCCCTACTTTGATTAAATCATTTTTTTAAATATTAATCCTTTAGATAGTGACAAAGTTTATATTATTATTATTATTATTGTATTATTATTATTATTTATAGTTATGGACTTTAGTTCGTTCAGTTTAAGATTAACTTAAATTACTAATATATATATATATATATATATATATATATATATATATTAAAGGTTTGTAAGATAAAGATGTATGTCTACGAAATAAAACTTACCCTTTGAGTTCGTTTCAAGAAACTCTTTGTACTTTTGTTGTACTTAATATAAATATTTTATTTTAATGAAATGATCAATTTATATTTTAGTTGTCTATGAGAAACTATATCACATTTTTGGCACTGGTTTGGTTAAATGACGCAGAAAACGTATGGTTTATTTTATTCTTATTTTCGAATTTTGGTCATTTATATTATTATATTATATATATTAATAATAATAATAATTACTATATTAATAAATACACAACTCAGACAATTTAACGAAGACAATAATTAAAAATATCGTAAAGTAAGTATAAAATAGTGTAACTATTGTCAAACGTGTTTTATTTTGTCATCACAGGTCGAGGCTTTACCTCCAGCTTCTCGATGCGGTCCTTCAGGTCCATGATGGCCTTGGCGAGCTCCTCCACGGCGCGGGCGGTCTGCAGCTGCGCGGCGGCCGAGGAGCTCACGTCGTCTCCGGCCATCACGCGTCGGTTCCCGCTCCAGACGCCGATGCTCCTCTCGGGGCCGTTCTTCTCGTCCTCCAGGCCGGACTCGCACTCGCTCAGCTTCCCCGTCAGCTCGCGGATGGTCCTCTGGTCCATGAGGATCTGGTCGTTCTGCTGCTCCACCATCTGCCGGAGCTCCTCCTCCTCCTCCTCCTGGTCCCCGGGTCCGTGGAGCGGCTCGTCCGCCTGCTGCCGCTCCCGCTCCCGGCGCTTCGGTCCACACTCCCCCGCCGGTACCGGGGTGCAGATCAAGCGGCTGAAGCTGAACTGTTTGGCCGAACCCGCGCCCGTCTCCTGGCCGAGGTCGAGCTCGTTGAGCGCGGGGAGCTCCAGGCCCAGGCGGTCTCCTCCGTCGTAGGAGGACTCGGAGCCGTGCAGGGCTCCGAGCGGCCCGGCGTGAGCCACCGAGACCGGCTGGAGCAGCGAGTCCGGCAGCAGAGTGCTGTTGTCGGCGCCGGGGTCCCCGCGTCTGCGGGGGTACACGCTGGCGAAGATGCAGATGACCACCCCGAGGAAGGCCAGAGACCCCGCGCCGACGAGGACCACCATGAACTTCATGCTGGTCTGAGAGGTATATCACAGGTCTGGGGAGTCAGAGGAACACTTGGTTCCGTGCGTGGATCTGAGCGGAGACGGTGATGCTGCGCGTTGTTAAGCGGGTCTCCTCCGAGCGTTGCCATGGAGACGGCGGGAGGAGGAGGAGCGATGCTGCGTCAGTGGAGAGATGTGTGCGGCAGACGCACAGAGACTGACAGTGAGTCACGGGAGAATAATACACACTTGAAGGAGAAAAGACAAGGAAACAAAAAACACACAAAAGGAATACACACTTGTACACAGAGTTGTTTTTATTAAATCACGGAAAATACGCTCAAACAAAAAGACAAGTGATTAAACATAACAAACAAAATACACAATAAACACTTAAACAGAGGGAAATCAAAAAGGCACACAACATCGTAATACACACTGAAACGGGGGGAACACAGCACACACACACACACACACACACACACTAAAGCACACAACACAGGGATACACATTACAAAGTAAGGAAACGCTTTCAAGTAAGCACACAATCCAGAGAAATAACCAAGACAGAAGAAACTCAAGTAAACACACTAAAGAACACGACACAGAAATACACACTATCACAGAAGGAAAACCCATGGACACACTAAAGCACACAAAAGAGAAATACACACTAACACAGAAGGAAACCCCATGGACACACTAAAGCACACAAAAGACAAATACACACTAACACAGAAGAAAAACCCATGGACACACTAAAGCACACAAAAGAGAAATACACACTCAAACAAAAAGACAAGTGATTAAACATAACAAACAAAACACACCATAAACACTTAAATAGAGGGAACTCAAAAAGACACACAACATCGTAATACACACTAAAACAGGGGGAACACAGCACACACACACACACACACTAAAGCACACAACACAGAACAAGAACCAAGTCAGAAGAAACTCAAGGGAACACACTAAATAACACGACACAGAAATACACACTAACACAGAAGGAAAACCCATGGACACAAAAAAAAGCACATAAAAGAGAAATACACACTTAAACATTAGGAACACTATTGAACAAAATAAACCACACAAAGATAAATAAACACTAAAACACAAGGCACACTGTTCAACACACTAAAGCACACAGAAGTCTGGACTATTGTAACAGCTTGTTTTCATGTCTAAACAAGAAGGATCTGTCTCGTCTGCAGTTGATACAAAACTCTGCAGCAAGAATTCTGAGCCGCTCTAGTAGAAGAACTCACATTTCTCCGGTCCTTAAAACTCTTCACTGGCTTCCAGTTTCTTTCAGGATCAACTTTAAAATTCTGGTTCTTACTTTCAGAGCTATTCATGGTCAGACCTTCCATCAGTAGATTCTGATCCAGCCTTACACCCCAGCTCGGGCTCTGAGGTCTGTGGATCAGAATCTACTGATGGTTCCTGAACACGCTTCAGGACCAGAGGAGAGAAATCTTTTCAGGCTGTTGCTCCTAAGCTTTGGAACCATCTCTGTGTTTGATGATCTACTGACTCCTTCAAGAAACATCTGTGTTTGATGATCTACTGACTCCTTCAAGAAACATCTGTGTTTGATGATCTACTGACTCCTTCAAGAAACATCTGTGTTTGATGATCTACTGACTCCTTCAAGAAACATCTGTGTTTGATGATCTACTGACTCCTTCAAGAAACATCTGTGTTTGATGATCTACTGACTCCTTCAAGAAACATCTGTGTTTGATGATCTACTGACTCCTTCAAGAAACATCTGTGTTTGATGATCTACTGACTCCTTCAAGAAACATCTGTGTTTGATGATCTACTGACTCCTTCAAGAAACATCTGTGTTTGATGATCTACTGACTCCTTCAAGAAACATCTGTGTTTGATGATCTACTGACTCCTTCTAGAAACATCTCTGTGTTTGATGATCTACTGACTCCTTCAAGAAACATCTGTGTTTGATGATCTACTGACTCCTTCAAGAAACATCTGTGTTTGATGATCTACTGACTCCTTCAAGAAACATCTGTGTTTGATGATCTACTGACTCCTTCAAGAAACATCTTAAGACGTTTCTATTTGTTCAGGCTTTTCCTTCATTTTCTAGTATATATATAAGTATGTACTTTTTTGAGTATTGTTTTGATTGTCTAAGCGCTTTGTGACCCTGGTCTGGAAAAGCCCTATATAAATAAATAAATATTACTTACTTACAATAAAACAGAAGGAACACTAGTGGAAACACTAAAGCACACAAAATAGAAATACACACTAAAATAAAAGGATCCCTAATGAACACACTAAAGCATACAAAACAAAAATAGAACGAACAATAACGGACACAGAGTTAACCCTCGTGTTATCTCAGGGTCAAGGTGAACCAAAGGCCCGAAAACAAATGTGTTTGTGGTATCCCTTGTGTTATCTCAGGGTCAAGGTGAACCAAAGGCCAGAAAACAAATGTGTTTGTGGTATCCCTTGTGTTATCTCAGGGTCAAGGTGACCCGAAGGCCTGAAAGCAAATGTGTTCGTGGAATCCCTTGTGTTATCTCAGGGTCAAGGTGACCCGAAGGCCCGAAAACAAATGTGTTCGTGGTATCCCTTGTGTTATCTCAGGGTCAAGGTGACCCGAAGGCCCGACAACAAATGTGTTCGTGGTATTACTATGCAGTGGTGGAGGTTGTTGACTTTGACCAAGAAGGGATACCACACACACATTTGTTCCAGGCCTTCGCGTCACCTTGACCCTGAGATAACACAAGGGTTAAACAAGTAATAATTTAGATAAAATGAACCAAATATAAAAAGTTAGTTTTCAGAAAGATGTCTTCATAAGTCGACGTCTGATCCAGAATCATGAAGGACTCGGTTTATCTACATGGAGAGCGTCAGATGAATCAGGAACATCCATGAAAGATTCAGGAGCCCACAGAGACCCAGACTGGGAACGAATCCGTCTCAAGACTCTCTGGCTCTGGTTCAGAGACGCGTGTTCGTCCCTCAGACTGACTCACTTCCTACAGGTGAGTGTCGGCGCCACGAGTCCAGTCACAGTAAACAAACCAGTTCAGCCCAGATTGTGGATTATAATCCGCACAGATGCCGTCACCCACTTGAAGCCGGTTATTCCGACTCCATCTGGCCACGGGGCTTACTGGTGTCCTGCCAGCCAGGATCCTGGGATGATGGCGCTGATGGAGAGCTTCACACACAAGGAGAACACACACACATACACACACTTACCCCCCCCCCTCCCAGATTAACACACATAATACACACGTGTTTATTAAATTTACTGAATATAATTAAACACAAGAATAAATCAACATTTAAACCTCAAAAATATGCATTTATGCGCACACTATCAAACACCAAAACACAAACTATACTTTAAACATACACATGCTACTCGACAAAAACGACACATGGAAAAGCCAAGCACACACACCAAATAGGAAACACTAAAACTATAGTAACACACACACGCAACAAATTATTTACCACACAAATTCGCACCATTAAACAAAAGAACACACACTTTTGTCTTTAACACTCACACAAATAATAACACATACTAATGAAAAAAGACACACATAAGCAAATTAAGGCACACAAAATTTTAAACAAACAACATATACACAAAAAATGAAATCACCCGACACAATAACACACACATACAAAGATGCAAATTAAGACCTGTAGCTGCTGCTGTCTCACAACCTACATCGTTACATGGGTAACAAATTAAAAACACAAATACACATTTACATACAAAAACACACAAAACCACTTGGAAACAAACAACAAAAGAAAAAAAACACACAACACATTGTCAAACAAGCACACAAGGTGACCTACAAAGAGACACACTAAAGCACACATAAGGGAAATATGTACTAAAATAGAAGGAACACTTGTGGTCACACTAAATCACACACAAGAGAAATACACATTAAAACAGATGGAACAATAATGAACACACTAAATCACACAAAAGAGAAATACACATTAAAACAGATGGAACACTATTAAACACACTAAAGCAAACAAAAGGGAAACAGACACTAAAACAGAAGGAGTACTCATGAACACACTAAAGCTCACAGAAGAGAAATACACACTAAAACAGATGGAACACTAGTGGAAACACCAAAGCACACAAAAGAGAAATACACACTAAAATAAAAGGATCCCTAATGAACACACTAAAGCATACAAAACAAAAATAGAACGAACAATAACGGACACACTAATGCACAAAAAACAGAAATACACACTAAAACAGATGGAACACTAATGTTAAAACTAAAGCACACAAAACAGAAATACACAAAAATAGAAGAAACACCCATAAACACACTAAAGCACACAAAAAGAGAAGGAACAACAAAGGAAAAAACAACACAATGTCAAACAAGCACACAAGGTGACCTACAAAGAGACAAACTAAAGCACACAGAAGAGAAATACGTACTAAAATAGAAGGAACACTCGTGGTCACACTAAATCACACAAAAGAGAAATACACACACAAACAGATGGATCACTAATGTTAAAACTAAAGCACACAAAACAGAAATACACAAAAATAGAAGAAACACCCATGAACACACAAACAAAAAGAGAAGGAACAACAAATGAAAAAAAAAACACAATGTCAAACAAGCACACAGGGTGAGCCACAAAGACACAAACATCACCAGACACTATAAGAGTCACGTGTAGAGACCGAGTCACACCAAACAAAACATGAAAATGCGGAAGCTTCCTTCACTCTGGTAAACACACAAACACACGCTGCCGCAGAGGATCTACAGCGCACCCCAGCGGACGTTCGTGTAACAGCAGCTGCGTGAATAATGAAACGGCTCGAACATTCTGGAGCAGAAATCTTTAAACCGCTGGAGAAAAATGCTCGTAATGAGAAGTTATAAATTGATTAATGGATTTCATATGTTCTAGAGAATAATAACTAATAATAAATCCTGCTTCTGATTGAATAAAACATTCAAGACTATCCTGCTGACAGATGGAATAAAGAGACGAGTGATGCACGTGTTGCTCATTTACTGGAAGAGCTTTTAATGAAACATGAACATGTATGTTCTATATACACAACATAATAGCAACACATGCTTCCGATGGTTCCACACAACACATGGGTATATTCCTGGTTACAGCTGCGACACAATGTGACAGTTATGGTCTGTGCTGGAGTCAAAACCTCATCACAATATTCTGCATAACAGTAGAAAGAAAAAAACAAAACATCACTTTTATCAATTATGAGACTCAAATTGCATATAAAAACTTTTGTCCAAGAGGAAAAGAAGCCGCCATGTTGTTGTTGAGAGTCGGTTATGTTAACTTCATCGTAGAAACATTTCACTCATGACAAGACGACAAGAAGCATGTCATAGAAAGATGTGTTGACGTGGAAGCATGTCCTACAGCAGAGGTTCTCAACTGGTGTTTTCTTAACAGACATAATGTAACATTGTCATCTTGACCTTGACATGATGGACTTTATTAAGAAAACACTGAAAATGAGGAAGAAAAAAAAAAATAGCAAAACATTTCAGTTGATCAGTGTTTGATTATAGTTGAAAATTGTTGGATTTCATCCAAATAATGGGTGATTGAAGTTGAATATTGATTGATTATCGTTCAAAAATAAATTGATTAGTTCAAAATTGTGTGATTTAAGTGGAATATTGCTGGATTTCTGTTGAATATTTTTCTACTTCAGTTTAAAAATGTTTGATTTAATTTTGAAAATCTGTGATTCTTTCGAAAAAATATATTTTTGATTATAGTTGGAAATTGTTTAATTAAAGTTGAATATTGATTATAGTTTGAAGATTGTTTGACTGCAGTTAAAAATAATTGAAAATTATTGCGATTCAAGTCGACTATTGCTTGATTTCCATCGAATATTTTTCTATTTCAGTTGAAAATTGTTTGATTTAATTCCAATTACATGCGACTCAAGTCGAATATTGATCGATTACTGTTGAAAATGTTGGATCGTCATCAAAAATTCCACTTAAAAAGTGTAGATGTTGTATACGACATACAAATGATTAAACCAATGGGACAAATGAGAACAGAATAAATGATGGTAATTTTGTCCGTAAATTGTTAACACGACTCTGCTGAGGGACACGGTTTTTAAAAGCTTAACCAAAAAAACGAGTTAGTTTTTCATAAACGCACAGGCATAGGCTCACCAGACCAGTTGAGAACCACTGTCCTACAAAAACAGGTCGTCTTGATAGCAAACTGTAATTAAAAAAAGAACTTAATCGCAGCATTTTAAAAGTCAGTAGCAGCGATTTGTTCATAAAATAACTTCAATCGCCTGTTAGCCGCCATGACCCGCGGAGGATGGATGGATGGATGGATGGACGGACGGATAGTGATGATCATCTGCTTTAACGACGCAGCAAAGTTAAAGTTGGGCATCGTAAAAAAAACAACTAAAAAAAACGCTAAAGGCAACAAAGTGAAGGACACAAAATGGCGTAAAGGGCTGAAATTTTCCAGATAAAAGCAGAAAGTATTAAATCTATCCAGGCTTATCTTATTCATTGCTCTTCCAAGCACTTGGACAGGGCATACCTCTGCCAAGGAGCTCACATCACATGAACTGATATTAACATGAGTCAGTATTAGAAACTAGTAAAACGATTAAACCTTCCTGAATCCAAGTCTGTCTGGTCTACTCTTAGGGACCGTGACCTCCTTGGCAGGGGTAAGAAAACAGAAAAAAGAAGCAGCAACTTGAAAGCATCGGCTGAGAGAAGGCACGTTGTATCGCGAGGCAACTCTCTGAATGTTTGTTTTTGCTGAGAAGAACGTGTTTTTGTACCATCGTCACAACGTCAGAAATCATGTCAGACAAGAACAAAACGCGAGGTAGACGTCCGACAGAAACCGATAGTAATTTGGTTGACATCGAAATCAAACAGAATTGATCATTTCATCAACCATAGATCAAGATATGGAAGTGCCAAAAATGGGTAATAAAATAAAAATTTAAAAAAAGGAGCGACATAAACAGGAGAAAAAGTAAAAGAGATACGTTTAATTGGATATAAATACACTTGTTTAAATGGCTATTGGGAAATAAATATACACGGAAAAAAAATGAGAAAGTTCGTCCACAAGTTATTTTTGGATTTCCAAAAAAAAGTGTTGGACCACCTCGCCATCTACGCCCCGCCCCGCCACAAGACAGTTTCTTTACAACTCCGGTTGCATTTCCTACTTTTTGTGTAAAAAAAACAACCAATGAGAACATTCTGAAAATACTTAAGGTACAGTTAATGCATTCCTTAAAGTTTGTGTCCGTCTGAATGCATTTCCACATTCACCATATATTTATACCCAATAAAAACAAAATATATTTTACTTTTTTTATTCTGTCTAGCATCACATTTTTAATTTCCCAATTAAGGAACTCCTGGCGTTTAATCGAGTCAATGGAGGAGCGACGACACAAACAATTAGATACTAATCATTGTCATTTAAAACGAGTTTTGATTTATAAAAAATATTATTTTTTTAGGTTATACTGGATTATGACAATGAACACCATATTTCTGATCAATAATCATTAGGTTATCTCTATCATAAATTCTGTGATAGTAATAGTTGTGGCTCCTTCCACGAATAGATCTTCCAATAAGATGACTTTGTAAACTGTAGTGATTGTCTGATGAAGCTTCGTGAAGCAGTGTCTTTATTTTCCACTAGATGGCGGTAGTTGCAGTATTTTCCTACCTTTGAACAACTTTTCTAATGAAACATCATTTTTAAACTGACGGCGCCACCTACTGACCTCTGAACAACATGACACCGTTTCATGAAGCTTCATCAGACCAACGCTAGTAAAACGGCTTATGGTGATTCCGGACCCCTGGGGTGGGGGGGGGGGGGGGGTGTCAATGCATGAGACCAAGACCACCAGATGAACATGAATACTTCAAATTCCAAAACCCACCACGAGGAATAGCTGCCATTTGAAGCACTGCTCCAGATCGAGCGCCAAAAGAAAAAAAAGAAAAAGTTCTGGCTTCTGGAGATAAAAAAAAGCTTCAATGTAGACGTGGCAATAGATTCATGGACCAGTTCTCATGAACCCCTTGATGTCAAACCAAAATGTTGCTGTCAAACAAAACCATCAGCCATCAAACAAGAATCCAGCGAACAATGGCTTCCGAGCATCTCTCTTTTTGAATCCATCAACAGTTGCCGTTGAGCTAAATAGCTGCCAGTTTAGAGTCGTAGAGGACGTGAAGGCAAAAAACAATATTTCATATTTTCGAAGAAAACTGGGCGCATTTCAGGAGAAATATATTCATAAACGTTACGGATATTAAGCTTGAACGAGGGAAATGATCGAGCTCATGAATACTAGGGTCTTTCTACAGAACCGGTTTGCACGACTAAATTAATATCACATTAGTTTAATCCTAATTACCGTTTGCGTGGAGTGACCCAGTATCGACACTCAATAGGTGCTAAAGTGCGATTCATGTCGAGTTAAAGGTTAAAAAAAGTTGTTTTTTGCGAATAGAATCGGATCCAAATCGGGTGGATTGAGGCGACCCTGGGTTTTAAACGGACCAGGGTTCCTTCCGAGAGAAAAAAAAAGCGGAATAATTACATTTCAATAGTTCCTAACTTGCACTTTATCGTCATATCTTCTGTTATCTAATCAGTAAACATCAAAAATTCTAAGCCAAAAAATAAATAAAGAGCCAATTTTAAACACCTAAAAAAATATAGCTTCTTCAACTATTAAATGGCAACATCACAGGTTACATTTGGCTAAATGGAGCTTCAGGAAGGGCTGCAGTGGCATCTTCTCCCCTTCATCACGACGACGACCTGGGGACACGCGTCTAGGACTTGGGGGGGTCGGGGCCAGCGGCGCCCGGGTTGTCGGGGTTGGCGGTGGACGTGGCCGGGAACTCTTTGATGGTGACGGTGACCAGGTTGGTGGTGACGTCGGTCACCACCACGTCCTTGCAACTCGACCTCATCTCGGGACGCCAGCCCGGCTCGCCCTCGGCGGGCGCCCGTGGAGGATCGCAAGGTGCGGCCGGAGGACCGCGTGCCGCCTTCGCAGACGGCTTGGCGGCCCCGTCGGCGGATAGCAAGGCTTCCGTGGTGGGCTGCTTCTGTTCCGCTGTGGACGACGGGGGGGCGGCGGCGGCGGCGTTCCTCGGGCCGGAGTACGGCAGAGGTTGAAAAGGCAGAGGTCCGACGCATTGCAGCCCAAATGGCTTCCCGTACATCGGCAGTCCGGCCTGGAAAGGTCTATAGGGAATCTCACCCTTCTTTCCGATGATCCGATTGCGAGACGGGATGTTCTGTCGTCCTCCAGAAGCGCTTCGACCCGCGGAAGATCCGCCGCGACCCGGCTTGTCGATGACCTTCAAGTTGAGGATTATCCGACCTCTCTTGGCCTCGCGAGGTTTGACCCGGCGGTTGAGAATGCGGACGGTCTCGGAAAAGGGGGAGACCCGCGGGCGGAAAGGAAACCCGCCGGGGAAGCCGGACCCGGACGGATCCGGCCGGGACAGCGGCCGTCGGGACATCCGGTGGCATCTGTGGATGTCCTTCTTCAGCTTGTGAGTGGCGGCGAGGGAGTTGAGCTTCGGCGAAGGAGCGGCGGCGGACGACGACGACGGCGTCGGGTTGGAGGAGGAGGCGGAGGAGGAGGAGGAGGAGGAAGGAGCGGATCTGTTGGCCGTGGACGACGAGGAGGAGCGAGACGAAGGCTGGCGCGACGAGGACGCTCGGCTGCTGGTCTCCGAGGTCTGGAAATAATTGGGAATGGATATTTTTGAATGACAATTCGGGTTTTTTTTTTAAAAATGGTTTGGTGGACGTCCCAACGGACCCCAAGACCATCGCAAGTCAATAACAAATTAAAGAAAAACATTGAATAGAAACTAGATAAAACAAATGTTAAAAGCTTTATTTGACTTTAATGGTCTTTGATGATTGTATACAAGATCGTGGAGATTTCTACCTTGAACAATACATGGGTCAAAGTCCGTCTCCTGCATTCTTTCTCACTTTTCAATTTCAGAGGCGTTTTAGTTTCTTTTAGTTCACACCGAAAATAAATCTCACGGACTGCTTAATTCCACCTTCGTAACATTTAAAAATCAGGCACTTCCTTCCTTTAGATGCTGCTGAGAAGCTCATCCATGCTTTTGTTACCTCCAGGCTGGAATATTGGAACTCTCTTCTGTCAGGATTTTTCCATAAAGTCTCTCAGAACTCTTCAGCTCATTCAGAACTCTGCAGCTCGTGTCCTGACTAAGACTAAGAGGTGCGAACACACCTGTGCTGTCTTCCCTACATTGGCGTTCTGTAAATTTGGAATACAATTTAAAATCCTTCTCCTAACCTATAAAGCCTTACATGGTCTAGCACCAACATACATTAAAGATTTCATCCAAACTTACCAACCCTCTAGGACCTTACGATCCTTAAACTCTGATCTATTAGTTATACCACAAATCTCTAAATGTAGATTTGGAGCCAGGGCCTTCAGTTTTCAAGCCCCTCTGCTGTGGAACCAACTACCGGCTTCAGTCTGGAGGGCAGACACCCTGTCTATGTTTAAAAACAATCTTCAAACCTTACTTTTCGATAAAGCCTATAACTAACTTAACTGTTTATGTTAGCTGCTATAACCAACTAAGCGGTTTATCTTTAGCTGCTATAGGCTGAGAATGCTGGAGGAGTTTTAGACACCGAGCTCTGTATATCCTTCTTTTCTGCATTACATTCATCACCTGTGCAGTTTAAACGCCTTTTTATTTCTCTGCCGGAGCCCCAGGACTCCACCTCCAGAGCTGCTGCTGATCCAGGATCTTCACCACGTCATCAGATCCCGAGTTCTCTCCAGCACCCCCATGGACCCTCCTACACTCTCCTCTTTTTTTTCCTCACTATATCCTCCCTCACTCCACTCCTTTTACATCCGTCTACCCCCCCATCCTTCCTCCCAGCCGGTCAAAGCGGGAGGCCGTCAACAATGAGTCTGGTTCCGCTCGAGTGACAAGGAATTGTCATTTTTACAAGATTATTTTTTAAAATCTTATTCTGATGTGCATAATGAAATAATTGGATATTAGAGACATTGTTTTGAGGAATAACTAAACGTTATTGAACCCTGAAGGACCATAGGAGAGAAATCCTTACAGACTGTTGCTCCTAAGCTTTGGAACCATCTCTGTGTTTGATGATCTACTGACTCCTTCTAGAAACATCTGTGTTTGATGATCTACTGACTCCTTCAAGAAACATCTGTGTTTGATGATCTACTGACTCCTTCAAGAAACATCTGTGTTTGATGATCTAATGACTCCTTCAAGAAACATCTGTGTTTGATGATCTACTGACTCCTTCAAGAAACATCTGTGTTTGATGATCTACTGACTCCTTCAAGAAACATCTGTGTTTGATGATCTACTGACTCCTTCAAGAAACATCTGTGTTTGATGATCTACTGACTCCTTCAAGAAACATCTGTGTTTGATGATCTAATGACTCCTTCAAGAAACATCTGTGTTTGATGATCTACTGACTCCTTCAAGAAACATCTGTGTTTGATGATCTACTGACTCCTTCAAGAAACATCTGTGTTTGATGATCTACTGACTCCTTCAAGAAACATCTGTGTTTGATGATCTACTGACTCCTTCAAGAAACATCTGTGTTTGATGATCTACTGACTCCTTCAAGAAACATCTGTGTTTGATGATCTACTGACTCCTTCAAGAAACATCTGTGTTTGATGATCTACTGACTCCTTCAAGAAACATCTGTGTTTGATGATCTAATGACTCCTTCAAGAAACATCTGTGTTTGATGATCTACTGACTCCTTCAAGAAACATCTGTGTTTGATGATCTACTGACTCCTTCAAGAAACATCTGTGTTTGATGATCTACTGACTCCTTCAAGAAACATCTGTGTTTGATGATCTAATGACTCCTTCAAGAAACATCTGTGTTTGATGATCTACTGACTCCTTCAAGAAACATCTGTGTTTGATGATCTACTGACTCCTTCAAGAAACATCTGTGTTTGATGATCTACTGACTCCTTCAAGAAACATCTGTGTTTGATGATCTAATGACTCCTTCAAGAAACATCTGTGTTTGATGATCTACTGACTCCTTCAAGAAACATCTGTGTTTGATGATCTACTGACTCCTTCAAGAAACATCTGTGTTTGATGATCTACTGACTCCTTCAAGAAACATCTGTGTTTGATGATCTACTGACTCCTTCAAGAAACATCTGTGTTTGATGATCTACTGACTCCTTCAAGAAACATCTGTGTTTGATGATCTACTGACTCCTTCAAGAAACATCTGTGTTTGATGATCTATTGACTCCTTCAAGAAACATCTGTGTTTGATGATCTACTGACTCCTTCAAGAAACATCTTAAGACATTTTTATTTGTGCTTTTTCTTAACTTCCTGGGACTCCTGAGTTTGTCTTAAGTTTCTTGCCCTTTTAGAGTTTTTACATTTGTATTTTTTTTTGTTTAAATGTGAAATGCTTTTAATTGTTCAAGTGTTTTGTGACCCTGATCTTACAAATAACTTTACTTACTTGGAAGAATGGCCGGCGTTTCAACCTGAATTAATCCATATATAAAGCGCTAGGGATAATTATGCGCATTAATTTAGAAAATTATCAACAGTCAATAATTTTGAGTAATTATGCTGGTTTTGGGTGTTGAAAGACTAAGTTAAGGTGCGATAATAAGCAGTGTTTGTGGTCCACAACAATTGAATATTGTGTTGACAGCAACTGAATAGAAAATTCTGTTAACATTCTTACTTTCAAGGACATTTACAAATACTCCTGTTCTTTGAAACATTCTTCATTAAAAATAAAGCGAAAAACTTTCAGTTTTATGATCCTTTCACGATGGTGTCCCGTGCAAGAACCCACCACAACTCAAAGCACAAGGTTAGGCTGGTTTGACCTTTTCCGCTCTATAGCAGAAACCACAGAAAAAAGGGGCTTCACTTGTGCGAATGAACAGGAAAAGATTCTACAGTGTTTTTCTTGTTTCTTCGTCGCGCTTTGTTAAAAATGTATTTGGACCATGGACCGTATGGAATTGATTTTCTTGTCTTGAGTACAAAAAATACTTTACCTTCAAGCTTTTAGGTTTCGGTCCTCGCTTCTTTGGCCCGTGCAGTTCTCGTTCTCGCTCTCTAAAAATAGAG
Organism: Callionymus lyra; assembly: GCF_982586985.1. Classification (NCBI taxonomy): domain Eukaryota; kingdom Metazoa; phylum Chordata; class Actinopteri; order Syngnathiformes; family Callionymidae; genus Callionymus; species Callionymus lyra. Next base: position 45,040,855 of record NC_141818.1, on the reverse strand, counting down.
CAAACATCCTTCAGACTGACAATAAGCTTCTAAGAGGCCATTTTGGAAATCAGGGCAAACACATGAAAGTTTTTTGTTTTTTTTTAATGTCGACACAGTTTTACTTGTTTTAAGAGATATTTTTAATGTAAATTTTAACCTCATTAATATGCTGAACAAATATACATATTTCTACATTTTTCAGCATTTATTTCCTCATACATTTCATGAAGCACGAAGCCATAGACGATGTTTCACTTCCATATCGTTCACTCACTTCTGTTCAAAGCCGAGGATCAACCGGTCGTCCAGAATATTCTCCTCCGGCTCCCAAGTGCTGTGCCTGGAGAACGTTTTAACATTGTTATAAGAATTGAGTTACAATCGAGAGGATTAAATGTGAGCAACACTTACTTCATGGCCCATCCTTTCCATTTCACCAGATATTCAAGTCTTCCCTGCAGCATTAGAAAATTTAAAAACATTTATTAGCAATACTGCATTCACGGATCCATCATAGTCCGTCTATCCATCTCTGTTAAAGACCGCAGTAAGCAATGCTTGACTCTGGTATTGATATAATTCAAAAACATAAAACTCATCACTGCATATGTCCAATATTTGTAACCTAAGCCATAGTCGTTACAATGTATTCAGACATCAGTAAAAGGTAGGGGTTTGTTTGAAGAATCTGGCAATACGATACATGTAATACTGTAGTAACAAGGATAAATTTGTAGTATTGTCGAGTACTTGACTCTGGTGTTGTGATACTGTAGTAACAAAGATATAGTTGTAGTATTGTCAAGTACTTGACTCTGGTGTAGTGATAGTGTAGTAACAATGATATAGTTGTAGTATTGTCAAGTACTTGACTCTGGTGTTGTGATAGTGTAGTAACAAGTATATATGTGTAGTATTGTCGAGTACTTAACTCTGGTGTTGTGATAGTGTAGTAACAAGTATATATGTGTAGTATTGTCGAGTACTTGACTCCGGTGTTGTGATAGTGTAGTAATAAGTATATATGTGTAGTATTGTCGAGTACTTGAGTCCGGTGTTGTGATAGTGTAGTTACAAGTATATATGTGTAGTATTGTCGAGTACTTGACTCCGGTGTTGTGATAGTGTAGTTACAAGTATATATTTGTAGTATTGTCGAGTACTTGACTCTAGCGTTGTGATAGTGTAGTAACAAGTATATATTTGTAGCATTGTCACGTACTTGACTCTGGTGCTGTGATAGTGTAGTAACAAGTATATATGTGTAGTATTGTCGAGTACTTGACTCCGGTGTTGTGATAGTGTAGTTACAAGTATATATTTGTAGTATTGTCGAGTACTTGACTCTAGTGTTGTGATAGTGTAGTTACAAGTATATATTTGTAGTATTGTCGAGTACTTGACTCTAGTGTTGTGATAGTGTAGTAACAAGTATATATTTGTAGTACTGTCGCATACTTGACTCTGGTGCTGTGATACAAAATACATGTTGCCATATAGCCGAAGTTTATTTGCCACATTTAAACAAAACAAACGCCATGAATATGTTGCATGTTAACTGTAAATTAAAATTAAATAAATGAACTTTATTGACTTTAAACCTTTTGGAAGAAAAAAATGTATGTATCGCCGAATCAAATCTATTAAAAAAAACTTGCTATTCCCAAGAGAGATGAACTATTGTTAAACTTAAAATAACATTTCCTCGCATATATACTGTACCCTTCACTTCAGCTGTTATATTAACACTTATATATGTACAAGTATAGAAAATATTACTCGTCAACATCTGGCGCTCATTTCAAAGTGTGGTTCTGTTTAACAAACATGTGGCAGGACGAGGAGTCTGGAGGATATAGATATATTTTAAAAGTTAAATGTTTATTTTTCACATTCTGTGGCTACACCTGACTAAGTTATCCGTGGCTTCGTATTGCGTTAGAAACTTTTGTGTCAACTGTGGACGAGCTTTAGCAACACAAGGGATACCACAATCCCATTAGTTATCGGGCCTTCGGGTCACCTTGACCCCTTGATAACACGAGGGTTAAAAGCTACCGTATCCTCTCGTCCCCAGTCATTGCTAAGATCTCACAGGATTTCCTTATTGATGGAGTCTACTGACTGACTCAAGAAACATCTTAAGACTTTCTTATTCGTGCAGGCTTTTCCCTTAGACACCTGTGTTTTTCTCAGTGTTATCTTGATCTTTTTAATATACATTTTGAGTGTTTTTTTTATGTATTGTTTAAGCGCTTTGTGACCCTGGTCTAGAAAAGCACTATATAAATATACATTTATGGAGCTTTAGTTTATTTTCCACACTTAAACAATGTAAATTAAAATAAAATAAATTAACTTTATTGACTTTAAACCTTGTGGAAGAAAATGTATGTATATCGCCGAATAAAACCTATTTAAAAAAAATAAAAAACTTGGAATGTTATTCCCCAAGAGAGATGAACTATTGTTAAACTTAAAATAACATTTCCTCGCATATATACCCTTCACTTTATCAACACTTTATTATATGACATTATTATTATATTAAAATATTACTCGTCAACATCTGGCGCTCATTTCAAAGTATGGTTCTGTTTAACAAACATGTGGCAGGACGAGGAGTCTGGAGGATATAGATATACATTTAAAAGTTACATTTAAAGTTAAATAGTTACGTTTATTTTTTCACATTCTGCTGCTAGTTATCCGTGGCTTCGTATTGCATTGGAAACTTTTGCGTCAACTGTGGACGAGCTTTAGCAACATTAGCTTAAGAGAGAGGAAAAAATCCTCCATTTTTTTTTTGTTTTTTTCGACTTGCTGGCCTTGTTGTTGTGCAGGAGCCCCTTCTTTGTGAGGCTGTTTTTACCGCTTGATATACGAGCCTCCGTGAGGGAGTTAGCTCCTCGCTAGCTCCGGGGCCTCCCCCCTGTTTTTTCCCCCGCTACGAAGCTACTGAACCGCGGCCAACATGTGTCAAGAAAACACGCCTCCCCGGGGCTCACCTTGCGGACGCGGCGCTTCAGGATGGCTTCCGCGGCGAACACGCGATCCCCCACCGCCGAGAGCTCCATCTCTGACCGCCGGTGCGATGGCGAACGAACTCGGTTCTTTTCTTTTTTTTTTATCCGCCTTCACTGCGCACACGCACGGAGCCACGGACACGACGACAGCGGCCAGAGCGCGGCTTTTTGCTAAGTGTCACGTGGTCGAGGTCGGCCCACGTGGTCGCCGTGGCAACGGCAACGACACTATTTGCCTACGTCATCGTCGGCGCTACTACTTGAATGCAAAAAAATATATTTATTTATTATTTATTTACAGCAGTTTTTTATGTAATTCGAACCTTAATTCCATTAGAATAATTATAATAATAATAAAATAATTGTAAAAAAAAACGTCACACTTTAAGAGGGTCCAGCACCAAGTTCAAAAGGATGTGGGGACCTTTTCTGGGACAATGCACTTGACTGTCACCTCATGAACATCTTTCCTTTTATTTCTTGTTTATTTTTAAATGCTTGTTTAGATTGACAATGTTATTATCTACAGGATGTTTTCTTCATTTATTTTTTACAATTATTATTAAAAAAAATTCAAGATATTTGTTATGATTTTTTTTACACAAAACAACCAGTACAGCTCAACAGTGTAAATGGAATGATACACAGAGAAAAAAAAAATGAAAGAAGGTATAGTTATTGGAAAAAAACAATTTCCCGAAGGAGACCTCCTGAGGGATCAATAAAGTTTTACCTTAGCTTACCTAACCTTACCTTATGTGGGGTGTGGGGTGTGTGTATGTGCGGACCAGGCATGTTTTGTTTGTGTTTTTCTTTCTTTTGCTGTTTTGTTTTTATTTTGTGTTTTTTTTGTGTTTTAGTTCTTTTTTATCTTTTCTGTTAATTATACAAGTATGTCTCTTTACATCTTTTCATTTTTTTATATGAATATACTGTATATGTTTGGGTGTGTGTGGATGTATATATATATATATATATATATATATATATATATATATATATATATATATATATATATATACCTGTATATATATATATATATATATATATACTTTTATTTTTACAGCGGCAAAAATGTTATTTCCCTTCTTCTGATGGACATTTTCTTCTTTCATATCTTTTTTATTTTCTCTGTATATCATTCCATTTACACTGTTGAGCTGTACTGGTTGTTTTATGTAAAAAATCAATAAACAAATATCTTTAAAAAAATAAATAATAATTGTAAATATTCCTGCCCAGGAAAAATAAATAAATAAGAAAACAATTGAAATACAAATTAAGAGTTATCTAAATGTGCGCCTTTTTTATACTATAAATAAATACATTGTTAAGTATATTCAAATTAAACAAAAATAATAAAAATCAGAAAGTATTTATTTCCGGCGTTGAAAACACACCACATAGGGTTTAATGTGGTAGCATTACAGAATATAAAAAGGAAATGATATGATTGAAATTAAAAGAGATTAATTTAAAAAAAAAAACAACAACACTCAGTTAAGATAAAATGAGATACCTTATTTTCTGGGACTACTGGGTCTTTCTCGGTGTCATCTTGATCTTTTTTTAGTATATATTTTTCCAGTATTGTTTTGATTGTTTAAGCGCTTTGTGACCGTGGTCTAGAAAAGCACTCTAATAAATATAAATGACTTACTTACTTACTTACTTACATAAAAAGGCATACAAATAAATAAGGAAAATAAAAATATAATACAAAAAATTAAAGTAAGAGACATTACAAGAACATGGCATATAAATAATACAAAATAATAATCAAATGCATTACATTGAATTAAACACCGTTTATAATTAGAACAGCAGACGGATAAAAAGAGTTATTGAACAATTGAAAATGTAGAAATTCCATTAATAAAAAAATAATAAAAAGTCTACACTCAAAATTAGCATTCAATCGTGTTTTAAAAAATAAATAAATTCATATATACTAAAGTAATAATGTTTATCGAAATCCAAGTGTTGTCCCGCCCATTTAATCCTCCCTGAGCTCTGATTGGACGAGCGTACCACACGCGATACGTCCGTCAGGGTTGTAGCATTAGCTTGTTGATGTAGCCGTCAGGAGTCATAAGTCGCAGTGACTCAGGTAAAGTAGCTCGACATTCTCCGCTAACACCATCTTAGGAGATCATTTTATTTTTAAAGCTACTTTTCCTCTGCATGTTTAACTTCTCACATGTAAGTCATGATCGATGTTAGACGAGCTAGTGACGTAGTTGCTTCTTCTACGCGTTAAACTCGTGAGCAGCTCGACGGCAGGAGGAAGATGTTCCAATGATCTTCCAAACTCAACCGTATTATTATTGACATGTATTTTTCAATGAAATCGTTTTTATTATTATTATTTTATTTTTCAACTGTAGACAGTGTGTCGGAAAGACTTGTATAACGGTCGCTCCCACAGTTACAATAGTAAATAAACTGTATATAGTCAAGCCTCTTAAAAACACCATTTATTGTTGATTTTAAAATATTATTGTGACAAAGTCATATTACGTTTTAGTAGTTATTGTTGTTATTACTGATATTTTTCCTGTATTTATTTCTTTAAAAAAGGAATTTATGCTTTCAGTTTGCTTCATACACGTGACTTACTGTACAAACTGTCACGTTTGTCGTCGATTTATGTTGTATATTTATAATTTAAAGTACGTGAAAATGCTTTTGAGATTCTTACACTCATATTTTTTATTGCAATATTTTTATTATTAAGCAAATCATTTATTGCATTTGAAACTAAAATCTTAAACATAAATGAAATTGTTTGATTTTCATCTCAATGTTGAATATATATTACAAATTATTTTATATATATATATAATTTTAATTGTGAAGCTAAATCTATAATAAACATAATAACAATTTGATATATGTATTTCCTTATTTGTAGATAGATTGATACTGTAGTAACTAGAATATAGTTATAGTATTGTTGAGTACTTGACTCTGGTGTTGCACAATTAACAGACAACATGACTCTTGACTAAGTCATAACCGATTTAGTTTGTTTCGAAACCAAAATATGTCCAAACATCACTTTTAAAAGCTGCTGGAGTCGGCTGTATCCTCTCGTCCTCAGTCGTCCAACAGGATTACATTTTTTATTTAGCTGCAGAGGACGTGATGGTACATCGATATCAATTGATACAGTGCTGTTGAATATTGATACAGTATCATGAAAAGATCAGTATTTAAGTGTACAAAGACTGCTGGTGACAGTCATTATTTGTGTCTCAGGTGACGATGCAGTTCTTTGGCCGGCTGTTGGACACCGTGTCCTCTGTGACGACCCTCTTCGTCAACCCGTACAAGGTCAAAGATGTGCCGCTGTCCGACTATTCGGGTCAAGTCCGGGTGGAGCTGCAAAGGAAGGGCCGTGTCGTCCTGTACAAAAGTAGTCAAGGTCAATCATGGGATTGTATTCTGATGATCCCCGAAACCCCCGCCATGGTTTTAAGGTACGCTTCGGATGTGTGAACCCCGAGGCGAGAACCCGGTAGTGATGACGTGCTTTTGCTGTCCTGACGTCCACAGGCTGTTCCAAGTGGGCTCGGAGGAAGAAGCTTTGAACTGGTTCCGACAGTATTCCGTCAACCTTCAACCGTTCTACGAAACGCTGCCTCTCAAAGCGGACTCGGTGCAGCTCGTCACGGACTGCATCCGGAACCACCCGGACTGGACCGCCGCTCACATCGCCGTGGATACGGGCCTGAGGGACTGTCTCAAGCACAACTATGTACAGAGGTGAGAAATACTGTGTGTTTTATACATGTATATGTTTATTTTTTTTAAAAAGGAGGCATTTTTAATTTAATTTGTCACTAAAATAAAAATGAATCCTTTGATACTGTACTATCGACCCATTTTGGTTGGTGCCTTAAAAGAACTAAAGAACATGTAAAGTTGGATAAAGTACTTTTAAGTAAGTAAATAAGTAATTTTTATTTGTATAGTGCTTTTCTAGACCAGGGTCACAAAGCGCTTAAACAATCAAAACAATATTCAATAAAGTATATACTTTAAAGATCAAGATAAAACTGATAACACAACAGGAGTTCCAGAAAATCAAGGAAAAGCCTGAACAAATAAAAGTGTCTTAAGATGTTTCTTGAAGGAGTCAGTAGATCATCAAACGTAGAGATGGTTCCAAAGCTTAGGAGCAACAGTCTGGAAGGATTTCTCTCCTCTGGTCCGGAAGCGTGTTCAGGAACCATCAGTAGATTCTGATCCACAGACCTCAGAGCCCGAGCTGGGGTGTAAGTCTGGATCAGAATCTACTGATGGAAGGTCTGACCATGAATAGATCTGAAAGTAAGAACCAGAATTTTAAAGTTGATCCTGAAAGAAACTGGAATCCAGTGAAGAGTTTTAAGGATCGGAGGAATGTGAGTTCTTCTACTGGAGCGGCTCAGAATTCTTGCTGCAGAGTTTTATATCAACTGCAGACGAGACAGATCCTTCTTGTTAAGACATGAAAACAAACTGTTACAATAATCCAGGCGAGAAGAAACAAATGCGTGGATTACAAGCTCCAGATCATGTTGTGACAACATTTTCCTAAATTTAGAGATTGTTCTCAGTTGAAGGAAACGGTAACTAACTAGGACTGGACTAGTTTCCCCCAGTAAAGTCCATCAAGTAAGTCACTGATGTTCTCTCTCCAGCCTCATCAACACTCAGGACGCCGCGGGTCAGACGCCGCTCCACCTGGCGTGCGAGCGCGGCGACACGGCGTGCGTTCAGCAGCTGCTCGAGGAAAGCCAGGCTCGTACCGACGTCAAAGACCACGGCGGCGAGACGCCCATACACTCGGCCGCCAAGCAGGACACGGCGGCGGTCGTCCAGGTGAGCCCGAACATCGGCCATCTTGTTTTTTTTTCCGACGCCATCTCGGTTCTTCCCTTCAAGATCCTCTGCTCCCGCACGTGCACGGGCGTCAACGAGCGCAACAACCACGGCGAGACGCCGCTGCACGTGTCGTGCCGCCTGGGACGGGTGGAGGCGGTCCGGGCGCTGGTGGGAGGCGGGGCCAGGTGCGACGTCGTCGGCGGCAACGGCTACCCGATCCACACGGCCATGAAATACAATGAGAAGGGGTGAGGGACCGCCCGGGTCGGATTTCCGCTTGAAAATTAAATGCGAAACAAAGGGTTTATTACATTATTTGAGGAGGTGAATGTATATATATTTAAAGTCTACTCTTGTGCTGTCAGGTGTGTCGAGGAGATCCTGAAGATGAGTCCGAACCAGCTCCAGGCTGAAGACCCGATTTACGGAGGGACGCCGCTGCACTGGTCCAAAACGGCCGAGGTGCGTCTCACTTTAAGAGGCTCGTTTGGTCACATGATTAATTCATGCTGTTGTTTTGCAATGATATTGTGCATTTTTTTAGACCATTCGCCTGTTTGATAGAAAACAAAAGATCTTCATTATAAAAGCTCAAGTCTACATTTTTTTTAGTAAGCAAGTCATTTTTATTTATATAGCGCTTTTCCAGACCAGGGTCACAAAGCGCTTAAACAATCAAAACAATATTCAATAAAGTATATACTTTTAAGGTCAAGATAAAACTGATAACACAACAGGAGTAAGTAAGTAAGTCATTTATATTGTTAAGTAAAAGCTGACCATGGATTGTGTGTGTGCCAGATGTGTCGCCTCCTGCTGGAGCATGACTGCGCCATCAACTACCTCAGTAAAACCGGCGAGAGTGCGCTTCACATCCTGACCAAGAGGGGGCGCTTCGAGGCCGCCATGGTGCTGCTGACGCACGGGGCCAACGCTAACCTGAAGGGCCAAGACGGGAACACGGCGCTGCATCTCGCCATGAAGGTGTCGAATCACGTTGGGCTTATGAGGGAAAAAAGTTACTTCTATTACTACTACTTAAAGCCTAAACTACAAATCAAATCCCAGGAAATATCGAATCAATTTGGAAAATAATTATATAGTAAACATAACTTGAAAACTGCTCTTATGTTTAGTTGGGGGTTTTTTTAAACCTAGTCTTTACACGAATTTAAAAAGGTTTTAACTTTCACAAGGGTTAAATGTGTATGTCCTTTTAAAGAAAATGATGGTAAAAAATACTGTACATTTTCATTTTGTTTAAATTTGTAGTATAAGAATAATGTTTCAACATTCTGGTCTAGTGTGTTATTAATGCATATAATGCTTAGTTGAAGTCATTCAATAGTTTTCTAATACCCTTTTTAATCAACAAAAAGACCTGTTTTCTTCCCAACTCTCCTGACTCACTAACAAGTTGAATCTTCCTCCAAGATGCGGTAAGTTTCTCATCATGACCATGTTTTGAACTTATTACTTTATAAAGTTTCCCCAAAATCTGGGCGAACAAAAGGTTACGAGAGAGGAGTCCATTATGACGTAATAATGGCTTCACTCCTCCTCCAGCCAGCTGAAATCATGTCCTGCTTTGTTTATACAACGAGTCTCTTGGAGGTGGAGACTTCCTGGATTAATGAGCTGGATGACAAATCTTAATAGAGAGTGTGTGTGATTATGGTAAACAAGATTCAATCTTCAGAAAAACATAGTGGTTTCAGTGGGCGGAGCTTAAGCACATTTTATAATGTATGTATTTCAACGAAAAGAGAGTTTTGTACAAACAGACACAGATTGATGATACAATAGATGAGTCTAAGATCTATTTAAGACACACTTAAATCATCACATTAGACCTTTTAAACACTTTGCTAGTTTACCGACTAACTTTGATCGCCTCAATCGTTCTCTGGTTCACAGATGGACCACATGGAGTTGATCAAAGCTCTCATCGTTTTCGGGGCAGACGTGGAGGTCCACAACGATTTAGGAGAAACACCAGGACTGATCGCCGCTCGCACCAGCAAAGGTAGCACCGAGTGGGAAAACTCATGTACATGGATTTGTATTTTGTAGAGTTTTTACTGGAGTTTGAAGCACGGTGTGTACTTACTCATACAGTGTTTGTCTTCTCACTCATTGCCATTGTCAAGATTTAAAAATTGTGATTATATGATGATGATATAACCTGTTAAGTTGCTAAACAACGTTATGTTTTTGTTTTAGATCAGTGCATGTTCGTTGCTAACCATATCCTGTTCTCTCTCTCTCTCTCTCCTTTCTCTTCTACCGTTTGTGCATGCTACTCATCCTAACGACATGTGTTGCTCGTGGAATGAAAGGATCTAATAGAAAGATCCTCCTGGACATGCTGTGTAGTGTGGGAGTCCAGCGCTGCCACCCCCCGACTACGAGTAGCCCTCCCCCCTTCATTGACAAGAGCAAACCACCCAACATAGGTAAACCTCCCTGCACGTTTGTTTTTAACACGTACTAAAAAAAACATTTTTAAATGGAGGATCAGGTAAATCTGATGAATCTTTCAAGTTTCTGTTTTGTTGCTGATCGGCTCTGATCGACTCGCAGGGTTTCAGGAAGTGATGTACGTGGGAGCAGCGCTCACCGCTATGAGCGGGGGAGCCTGTGCCGTCGACGGAACCCCAAAAGGCAGAAGGTTCGACTGAAAGACGTCGGTTTCATCGTTGCATGAAAATGTCGGGGTGTTTCCCGATGCACGCACTTCTGCACTTACACTCCTGAGTGCACAAGTGCGTCCCGATGAACATTGTGCAAAAATGTAGTGCGCAATGAGCACTCAATTGGCCAGTGTTGATCGATGGACACTTTCCACCCTCAACGGCCGCCATCTTAGTGACGTAGGCGACGCTAAACGGAAGTTACGTCACTGACGACGTGTCTTCAGAGCAGATAACGACGTAAATGTCTCGAGAAAACACTAGTGCTGTGTCTCAAATCGCATACTAGCGTACTCAAAGTTAGTATTTTTAGGGAAAGCGAAATTAAGTGCGCCATGCACACTAAATTGGCGTACTAACACGCCAACAAAACTGAGCATGGTTCGATGGACACTAACCACACTAAACAGCTCCATCTTAGTGACGTTTTAAACGGAAGTTACGTCATATACAAATGCATATATATTCATATATATATATACTTAAAAGTGCATTTTCAGCAGCAGTAGAAGGATGACACGTCTTCGGTGCTGGTACCAGCTTAAATATCTCGCAAATATTTCGATTTATTTTTCCAAACTTGCAAAACGTGCTGCCAGCAGGTGGCGATGGCGTTCAAACATCTGGTTGAAACATCGTTAAATAGAAGAAGAAGCTGTTCTGTGATTTCCGGTTAGTGTGTAGCAGCAGTGTTTGATTTGAGACATACTATCTGTGGAGAATTTGCGTACTAGTTAGTACGTACACTAAACTGATGCATACTAACTACTAGTATACTAAGAGTAGAATGCGATTTGAGACATACAGTAGCATAGTTTTACCACAAAACAACACAACAACAGTAATGACACAATGAAACACAACTAATAAGTGGTTTCAATTAGCAAAAATTACGGTACGATACCGTAGTTAAAGTTATGTTATTTACAAAGTTGTCATATCGTATTTCATTATCCACTTCATTACCTCATCGGTATCATCCTTCATTCATCGATGGAAGTCTGGAAACGGAACATTCATCAACTGCTAGAAACCGGGACATGGCAACTTTTGCGACGTTTAGCGAGTGCTCATGGGAAATGTGGTCCCCCTGTCAGGCTAAACACTACCACTTTAGTCCACTGGTGGCGCTCGTCATCAAATCGCATAGAATCGCTTTAATCTGGATCCAATGATTCATTAGAAAACTCGACTCTGTGGAGCTGCAGTACCTGCTCGGTTTCTTGCTCGCACCTACTTTGTGTGCTCAGGAACAGAGCCTGTTGCTACCAACACTATTTCATCAAATAATGTCTCAAATACTGTAACTATCGGACTCTAAACCCCAAGCTTTGACCCCTGTGGCCTTTATAACTGTAGCTTATTGATAGAGTTCTCCTGGCTAACGGCCACCGGGGGGCGCTCTGTAGGAGTCAATGTAAAAGACTGAAGAAGATACTAGTTCTGGTAATTTTGCAAATCATACACTACACACACCATCATCATGGAAAACACACGGATAGATGCATGTGGCGCCGCTTTTAAGCAAAAGGAAATTGATCAGGTCATCAGAGAAGGAAATGAAGCTGTGCACGCAATAGGTATGTGTGTAAAATCTGTTAAGTATTAATTGATTTATATGAAACCTGTCATCTAAAAGGTCTTGTAAAGACGATTCCAGCGACGTAAGTATCATTTCTATCACCTGTGATGGATATAAAAGTTATGGGCTGTGTCTCAAATCGTGCACTTTTTCAGGTGCATTGCTTTAAAGTGCACTTTAAGACAGTGTACATACTTGCCCAGTGCGCATATTATTGACGAGTATTACTGTCTCAAATCAAACACTGCTGCTACACACTTACAGGAAATGACTCGACAGCTTCTTCTTCTACTACTTTTTAACGCTGATAGCAACCAGTTGTTGAAACACTATCACCGACACACATTTCGACAATCGAAACAAGTTATTAAGTTATTAACAATTTCCAGAAGATCAATAAAGTTTATCTAATGTTTTTGTTGTTGCAGGATCGACAGGCTTCTGTGTCTGGACGGTGGTGGAATCAAAGGTCTGGTGCTGATCCAGATGTTGATCGCTCTGGAGAAGGAAGCCGGCCGACCCACCCAAGAGCTCTTCGATTGGGTTGCGGGGACCAGCACAGGCGGGATACTTGCTCTGGCCATCATCCATGGTTAGAGGACTTCTCCAAGTTTTAACTGTAGCCATTAGCTTCTGAGCACTGGTCTTGATCAAAATGCAGGGAAGTCCATGGAGTATCTGCGCTGCCTGTACTTCCGGATGAAGGAAGAGGTGTTTAAAGGCTCGCGGCCGTACGAGTCTGCGCCGCTGGAGGACTTTCTGAAGAAGGAATTTGGAGAGAACACAAAGATGACTGACGTCCAACATCCCAGGTGTCATGACATCACTCTGCTTATCACAACAACTCTTAGATTCAAATACTCACTAGTAAAATACACTTTTAAAGGTCGATTATTCTCTTTTGAGCCAACAATTTAGATACGAGTCCACTGAAGGTTGTTTGTGGCACAATTATTCTACTGCCTACTTTAAAGTTAAACTACTGTGTTGATATTAGTGTGTGTTGTCGTGATGTTGTACTCTATTGTATCATCAGTGTGTGTGTGAAATTAGAAAAAACATCTTAAGCCCCGCCCACTGAAAACACTGCTTGGAGATGAAATCTTGTTTACCATAACCACGCCCACTCTGCTGTGATTAGTCAAGCATTGAGGTTTGTCACTGCATGTCATCAATCCTGCTGCTTTTTTTCTTTATACCTGTTGTCGTAAGTATAAGAGTGCAGGAAGAGTGAAGCAATAAGATCGTGTATAAAGATAAGATCAAATGTACTTTTATTCTGCCCACGTTGTAAAGTTACTGCAGTTCACAAAAAAATTAAACGCACACACGCATTACATTAAGACTAAGAGTGCGCATATTGGAGATCATAATTTAATAACAACAACAATACAAAAGACTGAAATAAAACTTATAGTAAAATTATTATCCTATAAACATGAATAAATAATGCATCGATCAACAACAATAAACATTAGTGAAACACTACATAAGTACAAAGTACTATGTACTACATAAGTGATATATTTTTGTGTAAAACATTGTTGTAATTCAACCTTTGGATTTGATTCCCATTCCCAGGGTGATGGTGACCAGCGTTCTGGCCGACAGACACCCCGGGGAGCTGCACATCTTCAGGAACTACGACCCCCCTTCCACCCAGAAAGACCCTCCGTACGCCACCACGGCCACCTTCAAGCCTCTCACAGTCCCACAAGGTATACACTTGTATATAGAAACACATTTATTTATTATCATCAGGCGGTAAGCTACAAAGAAGACCACAGATGTTTAGTCGAACAAGAGTGAATTGGATGTTTGCAAGCCGTGTTGTTGCAGGATGGGAGGATGAGGAGTTGTTGGTAGTGGGATACACAGAGGAGCCGCCAAAAAAACGTAGAAAGGTGACAGACGAAGGTGTGTGTCTGCAGGGAAAACATGTTTTAGTATTTGAGTGATGCTCATTAGGAAACTTGTTTTTTATTCCATTTTGAACATAATGATTATTTACCGTATTTTCTGTACTATTAGGCGCACCGGATTATAAGGCGCACCTTCAATTAATGGCATATTTTAGAAGTGTTTTCATAAATAGTTTGCACTGGATTATAAAGCGCATAGAATAAAAGATACAGTCAAACGTTTGACTGGGGTTGCGTTATTCATCCACTAGATAAAGCTGTGCTAAGATAAAGTTAAAATTTATTAAGCGTTCTGACAACCCCGTTCACTCCCATGGTAACGATTTTCAAATGATGTTTAAAAGGCTTCAAGCAGCAGCGCGTGAGACTGGTGTTGTGAGCAGACAAATGTTGAGTGAGCAGCAGTGAAGTTGAGCACGTGTATGACGGCTAGAGCGCGCGTGTATGACTGGTTGAGCGCGCAGCAGATTGATTTTGAGTGTACAACAACTACGACACACTCGCGTAAACCGGTGGCAGTAATATCACTCTACAGCCATCCGCCATGATGTAAATCCCACCCCGTGATGACGCAATGACGTAATCCGGCCCACGGCGTGTCAGCTCAGTCGGTGCAGAGTCATGAAAGTGTTTGTAAACAAGTCACCCACCAGGTAATGTTCATAAATAAGGCGCTCCGGATTATAAAGGCGCACCGTCGTTTTTTGAGAAAATTAAAGGCTTTTTAAGTGTGCCTTATAGTGCGGAAAATACGGTACGTTATTTGTTCATTATTGGTCAGTTTAATGGCTGCTTTGAAGAACCTTCTCTGCTGTTCTTCAGAGCAGCTGGTGTGGCGAGCTGCCAGGTCCAGTGGGGCGGCACCAACCTACTTCAGACCGATGGGCCGCTTCCTGGATGGAGGGCTGCTGGCCAACAATCCAACCCTAGACGCCATGTCAGAGATCCACCAGTACAACAAGGCTCTCAGGTCTGAGGTAAGAGAGACGATTAAGATTTTAAAGCTGTGGAGATTCATTTTTAAATCATGTGCCTGAATATGAAGGTCAGTGCCGTCAGAAGGTGGAATAGTTGAATTTAACATTCCGCCTTTTTATAACCAATGAATGGTTGTTTTTTTTAAATAATTGAATTTTAATATTGAAAGGTTTAATTTGTTAATAATTTAACAACTTATTTCAATAATTCTAATATTGAAAGGTTTAATTTGTTTAAAATTTAAAAATGTATTTAAATCGTTCTAATATTTAATTTATTTTGTTTTATTGAATAACTGAATTCTATTATTTTACCAATTTTAAATGTTTAATTTGTTTATACAAATAAATAATTTAACGGTTTAATTTGTTTTTTATTGAAAAACTGAACTCAATAATTCATATATTATAAGGCTGAATTCGTTTTTAATTGAACAATTAATTATAATAATTTATATATTTAAAGTTTTAATTCCTTTTTATTAAATAATTTAATTCAATAATGTGTTTTCTTTTGGGGTTGTTTTACACATAAAGTTTTTAACTATTTAAGATAATATATATTTTTTATTTTATTCTCATTCTAATGATTCAAAAATACATTTTCTAGATTCATTAATCTAATTAATTTCTAACATTTCATATTCATTATAAAATGCAACAGCGCCACCAGACAGTAGCAAACGAGCACCGAGCTAAAGAGCGGAAACGATCTGAGAGATAAATCCGAAGCGTGTTCAGTCAATAAATCCAAAACATCCTCTGAACGAACAAGAACAACAAGGCAGGTCTGAAGCTCGACGTCTCACGGCTTCTTAAAGAAAGACAAACTCGCATCAGAATGTGGTATTTTTGCTCTTTTCCAGGGTCAAGGCTCGGAGATAAAGAGGCTGGGGATCGTGGTGTCCCTCGGTACAGGTAATACAATCAGGTCCTGCCGGTATTAACGGCGGGAAAGTCATGTCGAATGTCCTTCTCCAGGTAAACCTCCTCAGGTGTCGGTGAGTTCCGTCGACGTCTTCCGACCGTCCAACCCTCTGGACCTCGCCAAGTCCATCCTGGGAGCCAAAGAGCTGGGCAAGATGCTGGTGGACTGCGTGAGTGAGCCGCACGTCGCCTCAGGAAAGACCTCCGTGTTTTGAACTGTGACTCCGCAGTGCACGGATTCCGACGGCTGTGCGGTGGACAGAGCCAGTGCCTGGTGCGAGATGATCGACACCATCTACCACAGGTGAGACCGGGACCGCCCAGGATGAGACTAGAGTTAAATCCTGAGGAAGCAAAAGCGTGATCTAAAGTTTTTTGTATGTGAAACACTGGGGAAGATGGTTCTTTAGGAAGTCTTGAAAATGCACACGTTGACTATTGAGCTCAATGGAAGTTTCAAGGGAAGAGCAACTTGATCAGGGCAAGAAGACCCCCATGAAAATACAACATCTCCATTTTACTATGCAATTTAATTTCCATTCCATACTAATTAAGGGAGACCCCCCTGGAAATTTAAAAATCAGTCGAATTATGACAAAGACAAATTAACGTGAAAATTATCATTTAGAGACGTTGATTTATGGGGGGCTTTTTGAACTTTTTCCAATGAGGAAAACATTTTTTTTAAGTTTGACACATCAAAAGATAACATTTTTTAAACTTGGGCAACATTTATTTGTGTTCCCATGGCCAATGAGATCATGGCATTCAAGACATTCGCTTTGCGCTTGATGGATCTACTGACTCCTTTAAGAAACATCTTAAGACGTTTTTATTTGTTCAGGCTTTTCCTTGATTTTCTGGAACTCCTGTTGTGTTATCAGTTTTATCTTGATCTTTAAAATATATACTTTATTGAGTATTGTTTTGATTGTTTAAGTGCTTTGTGAACCTGGTCTGGAAAAGCGCTATACAAAGAAAAATAAAAATTACTTACTTACTTACTTATTCTTTACGATGCTTATTGGACATTTTAGAGACATTTATTTTTGGCATTTTAAACTCTTTCTGATGTAAAAGGTTGATTTATTTATTAATTTCAATTTTTAAGTTTTTTAAGACTTCAGTAAATCACATTTTGAAACTTGGACAAGATTTATTTGCTTTCGTATCGTCTCCGGGATCACAAACTTTACTTTTGCTTGAGACGTTGATTTTTGCGCATTTTTTTCAACTTTTTCAGTTTTTTTTCTAGTTTGACACGTCAGAAAATTAATTTTTCAAAACTTGGGCAACATTTATTTGTGTTAATATGGCTGCGGGATCATTCAATTATTTTGAGGCATTTTTTCCATTTTTTGAGACATTCATCTTTGGCATTTTTCAACTTTTTCCTAATAAAAAATGGTCAAATTATGACGGGGGTCTTCCGCCCCCCGTTCACCCCCCCCCCCTTGACTAGATCTGGAGAAAAATATGCCTCAAAACCAAAGTTCAAGATCCTACGACCCTTGTGAACACAAATGTATTTCGAAATGTCATTAACTAAACGAGAAAAAAAAAAACAACCTTTATTCATTGGAAAAAGTTGAAAAAAATGCCCAATAATTAACGTCTCTAAAAATGGGAAAAAATACCTCAAAGCCAAAGTTCATGATCCCTCAGACCATGATAACAAAAGTGAATGTTACTGCTTGAATACATCAAATTTAAATTAAACATATTACACACAGAAAAAGGGAGATTTGTTTTCTGAAAGCCCATAATCTCGACACTTCCTCTGCGCTGCTTCAACCCTTGACTCCGTTGCAGGTTGAGTCCTCAGCTGTCCCAGGAAGTGCTGCTGGACGAGGTGAGCGACTCGGTCCT
The DNA here is from genome assembly GCF_982586985.1 of Callionymus lyra. NCBI lineage: Eukaryota > Metazoa > Chordata > Actinopteri > Syngnathiformes > Callionymidae > Callionymus > Callionymus lyra. Next base: position 45,023,005 of record NC_141818.1, on the reverse strand, counting down.
GGTGGACATGCTGTGGGAGACGCAGATGTATTTGTACCAGAAGCGCGACGTGATCCAGTCGCTGGCGAAAGATTTACTGAAGAGTCACTAAAGAAGGTTGGACTTAAAAACAAATAAGTAGCACTTTTTCTTCCAGACAGACGTGACATTCCTTGACATTTGTTCTAATATCTATTTAAGAAACTGACACTTGATGCTCTTGCCACTGCCTCTTCTATTGTGTTTGGATTAATAAATATTTAACGATCGTCACTCGTTTGATTGAGTTGAATCGTGACGCTCCGTCTCCAGCCTGTAGGGGGAGCACTGTTTCTACTCGGGTGTTTCCGAGTTAAGTGGGTGATTGAACCTGCTGTGCCTCGGCTAACATGTCCGATGGGATCCGGTCTGTGGGAACTGTGTGGTGGATTATTATTCGGGAGCACAGTTGATCCTTTTGGCGCTCGCTCGTGGTCACGGGGTTGAAGCGGCTCAAGGTCCAGCAGTGATGGTCTGAAGGAACACGAGCTTCTCCTTCCAATGAGATGAAGCCACGCCTTTAGAAGAAAGATGCAGCTGCCATTATTTTATCTGGGATTTTTTTTTTTTTTTTAATGTGACCAGAGTAGCTGCATTCTTTAGCTTTTCTTCTCCTGTTTTGATATCATCAGAACCTTTTGGACCCAAAACAAACGTGTCAGTGAAGGCTGAGGGGTCGAGAACCTCCACACGTGGCAGTATTTTAACAGAATCTTATTGTTTTTGCCTAATAAACTCAATAAAAGGGCAGAGATTTGAGTAAAAAATAAAAAACTCCACTCGTGTTCTACTCACTCTCATGTCATGTCGACTAAGGGTTGGAATTATTTTCAATCTGTTCTTTGTTTAGAGTTAAAAATGTTAAGTTGACTTTAATGTCATCTTCGTCGCCAAAGAAGTCAAACTTTAAAACATCAAAATACTTCCATTACTGCTCATCAACTTGGAAAAAAGAATACAAAGGACGAGAAGAAAAGAGTAGAATTTGTAATTCAAGTGGGAGTAGAAGAAGTAGTATTGGTAGGAGTATAACTACAATTAGTTGTAAAAGTAGAACTACAATCTTAGTATTGGTATTAAAATAAGAAGTAAAAGTAGTAAAACTAATAGTAAGATTAATTGTACAAGTATAAGTAGTAAAAACAGTAGTATAATTAGTGGTAGAAGTAGAAGAATAATTGGTAGTTGAAGTAGAATTAGTAGTAGAAGTACAATTGGTAAAAGCAGTAGTAGAAATAGAATAAGTGGTAGTAGAAGTAGAATTAGTAAAGGCAGTAGAAGTAGTAAAACTTGTTGTAGAATTAATAGTACATGTAGAAGTAGTAAAAGCAGTAGTAGAATTAGTAGTAGAAATAGAAGGAGTAGTAGTAGAAGTAGAATTGGTAGTTGAAGTAGAATAAGTAGAAGTAGAATTAGTAAAGGCAGTAGAAGTAGTAAAACTTGTAGTAGAATTAATAGTACATGTAGAAGTAGTAAAAGCAGTAGTAGAATTAGTAGTAGAAATAGAAGGAGTAGTAGTAGAAGTAGAATAAGTAGTAGAAGTATAAGTAGTAAAAGCAGCAGTAGTAGAAGTAGAATTAGAAGTAGAAGTAGAATTGGTAGTAGAAGAAGTAGATAAAAGTGTTTTTAAAGCTGAATAAAGTTTCTAGGTGTGAGTACATGAAAGTACCTGAAGGTCAAAGTGGAAGGAGTTGAAACATGAGTTGAAGAGTTTTATCATCCAAGTGAATAGGGGGAAAAAAGAGGAAAAGAAGAAAGAGTTGAAGAGATAAAAGAAAGCTACAACATATCACGCATTTCGGGAACGAGCCAAATGGATAAAAGTTGAATTGGTTCAAATCTGATGCGGCACAAAGTTTAGGTCAGAAGAGCAAAAGTGGATCTGAATAGTGTGAACGTCTTCAGCATAAACAACCACAACGATTCAGCGACTGAAGGAGGATCGACACATTTGTCTCTGGATCTCAGGGACGGTTTTTTCTTATTTGGGTCTGGGTTACAATCTGTCCATCAGAGTAAAAAGTACCATATTTGGATCCTTGAGGTACACCAAAAGTGTTTTTGTTTTTTTTAAACAATAAACTTAAGGAAATTGACTTTTTCTGACCCAGAATTCCATCTTGGATTCCTCAAGTGAGAACAAAGAAAGACAAAGTCACCTTCATCGTGTCTCGACACAAGTGGAAGCAGCACAAACCGGTTCTTAAAAAACATCCGTAATTATTTCTTATAATAGATATACCTTGGTTTTTTGATCACTTTGCCAAAAGGTAACCCTTTGCATTCCAGCGTAATCCCTGGCGTTAGATTCTCTTTACCTTGTCAAATGTTTTGTTCACTCAAATGCAATTAGTGTAAGACGTGGATCAAACCTGTCAAAGACGAATGTCTCGCGGTTGTAAATAACGCTTTTCGTCAATTTAAACCTTCTCTGCAAAACGACCCGCTTCAACCGCCGGACACCCTTCGTGGACACAAAGAAAAGTAGGGGAAAAAATCCTCGCCAAAGTCTCTTTAAACCTTCCCTCCCGGGAGTTAACGCGAAGCTTCCTCCGTCATCTGGAAGCTCGCCTTCCGAGTAACGCCATGACATCACCTCAGTGTTTGGACCAGTGAACACACACACACACACACACACACACACACACACACAAACAGCGCTTCTTTGTTTTGCAGCCAAAATGACTGGAGCGTCCCTCACGAACTCCAGGCCTTCACATCCTTCTCTCAGTCGGCTGACAATGAGGGAGAAATCCTTCCTTGGAAAAGTGTTTTCGGGAGGATTTTCGTCTCCTCCAGTTCCCAGCGAGCGCGTAACTGCCCGTGATGGATTTACTAATCGGCCTGTTCTGTCCAAGCCTGTGTGTGTGTGTGTGTGTGTGTGTGTACATACATACATGTACACACGCTATATGTTTTGTGTGTTTTTATGGAAGGATCATGTTTGCCCGTTTGGCATCAAATAAGTAGATGACTTGCTACTGGATTGTGTCACATTATTGATTTGAAAGACAACCATCACAAACACAATCTCCATCCTACCTGTGTGGAATTTCGACGCTTTTCCACCAAACATTACCAGTTCTTCTGGACTCGACTCAACACAAAATGTTGTGTTGTGTTTCCTTCCCGCCAACCAAAAGTAGAGAAGGGCCTGTTATAACTTAAGAGACAGCGCTCACGCCAAGGCAAGCAACAATGAAACTGTGAGTTAAGACGCACAAAGATAAATGTGGACAAAACTGAAACTCTGGTGATTGCTCCTGATGATAAGGTTCCAGGGTTGAGTCAGTACTTGAGTGACTTAGGTCAGTCTGTCAAACTGAGCCTGAGAAACCTGGGTGTTGTATTTGATAAAGACATGTCTCTTGTTCAACACTGCAGAAAACTGACCAGAAACTGTTTCAACTGAGAAAAATCGTACTAAACTTAGGAAAATGGTGTCAAAACACGATCTTGAGCTTGTAATCCATGTGTTTTTGTTGTTTGCACTATTATAACAATTTGTTTTCATGTCTTAACAAGAAGGATGTGTCTCGCCTGCAGTTAATACAAAACTCTGCAGCGAGAATTTTGATCCGCTCTAGTAGAAGAACTCACATTTCTCCCGCAACCAAGCTCATGACTCTGAGCAATCAGTGGCCGGAAATCTGTCAATGGCACTTTTTTTTTTAGTGCTGTCTTGGCTCACTTGGAACCAGAGTGAAGAAGGTACTAAGCATAGTATCTGCTTCGATGTACCGGGCTAATGGGAAACCCAACACTTACCGGGTAGAGTCAAGTCACGTAGAGTTGGGCCAAGATGGTCCCATTCGGCTTCTGCTCTTGCACTTATTATTTTGAGCGCACAAGTGCGTCTACATTGAGAAGTGTGAGAAAATGAAGTGTGCAATGAGCACTCAAACGGCCAGAAAATTGAGTGTGGATCGACAAGAATAATAACACAATGAAACACAACTTAATAACTTGTTTCGATCAATGAAAATATCTGTCAAGTGTCGGCGATAGAGTTTCAACGGCTGGTTACGATCAGCGTTAAAAAGTAGTAGAAGAAGAAGTTGTCGAGTCATTTCCTGTAAGTGTGTAGAAGCAGAGTTTGATTTTAAACACATTACTACCCTGTTGAATTTTGAGCACTGCACAAGTAAGTGCACTGTCTAACACTGTACTGTGAAGCAGTGCACTTAGAGAAGTGCGAGATATGAGACCGATGCTGTGTCTCAAATCGCATACTTCTCTTAGTATACTAGAAGTTAGTATGCATCAGGATAGTGTACATACTAACTAGTAACAAATTCTCCACAGATAGTATGTCTCAAATCAAACACTGCTGCTACACACTAACAGGAAATGACACCTTCTTCTTCTACTTCTATTTAACGATGGTTTCAACCAGCTGTAGGAACACTAGCGACACCTGCTGGCAGCACGTTTTGCAAGTTTGGAAAAAGAAATAAAGAAAAAATATGAGAATCAAAATATTCGTGAGATATTTAAGCTGGTATCAGCACCGAAGACGTGTTTATCCTCCTACTGCTGCTGAAAATGCACCTGTAAGTATATGAATATATATATATTTATATATATATTTATATATATATATATATATACAACGTCACTAAGATGGAGCCGTTTAGGGTGGATAGTGTCCATCGAACCATACTCAGTTTTGTGGGCGTTTTAGTGACAATTTAGTGTGTATGGTGCACTACATTTCGCATACTAAGAATTGAGACGCACTTACGCACTAAAAATACTAACTTTGAGTACGCTAGTATGCGATTTGAGACACAGCAACAGTCCAAGGTTTATTGATCCAAGATGGCGCCACGTGAAGTCGACCTTGTACTGTTGTGCGCTTTGTTTTTGTCTGTTATTGTGCGTTTTCTTGTGAAACAGAGTTTCTCGAATGATTCTCAGGATAATTTTCTTCTGTTCTTTGCTCTGTTTGCGTTTGTTCGTCTCATTCCTGGTGCATTAAATTTCCTCCGATCATTCCGTAAGTGGCGTCAGCGGCGGTGATGCCTTCCCTCCCGGCTACTTGGGTCGGGACGCACTCTGGATCGGGTCCGTCACGGGACTTGTGAAGCTTGGTCTATGGGAAAATGTCACTTGGGTTCAGGGAGAACTTACAAACCCAACAAGAAGGACCTTTTGTTGCTGTGAGGTTTGCAACACAACTGTGCTACATATATTAGTGTCAGTCTGGGTCGCATTGTTCTTGTGTTGGTGATCGTGTGTGTTTGGAGTGTGTAGTCGATGACTCATCAGGGGAAAATGGGCTTTTCCTCTCCAGCTCCCGGTCCCTTAGAGGACCATCCAAAGTGGAAGACTGACGATCGGAGACTTCCTGATCCGAGTGTTCCTCTCGTCACTCCGACCCACCTGTTCTCACGCCGGTCGCTGCCCAGGACAGCTGTCAGCTGGACCTCCTCGCGGAGACATTTGTGGAAACGTTGGCGGTGGAAAAAGCGAGTACGAGCGCAAGATGATGAGAAGAAAACTTCTTATCTGATCTGAGGACGTCCAACTTTTACGTCCTGGGAGCGTCGTCGGTTCTCGTGCTTGCGTTCGAACCTCACACTTTTATTTTCCCATATTCCAGATCAAAGCGAGCCGACTCCTGTGTGGACCTTTAAGTGTTCAAACCAGATCGAGGGAAGGGCCTGGACTCCTTCTAAGTGACTGACGGCTTATTTAAAACCATAATCCTGTGCTTGGCCGGCGACCAAACATTCATCTGTGGCACAATAGCACCTGGATCTCGTCCAGGACTCCAGGCTTACGGGTTAAATGCCAAACATCCAGACTGACTTTTACTTTTTTTTTTTTGAGGATGGATTTAGTCGTCAAAGTTGCTGCAGGGAATCTGTATCTGGGCAGAAGACCGGCTCATAAAACTTTAGTGTTTGTCTTTTTTACTGGAGTCGAGTCTTTAACGTCGTCACTATGTTGACACGACAGTGCAGGTGATGTTTTAACAGAGATGGTGAACTCAAAGATACACACAAGCAACACACAAATACAAAAACACACACTCGTATAAATGCACACACACAAACCTTCAAAACGTGCATACCAACACTACAACTAAAAGGCAAATTCAAATCTTCAAAACTCACATGCAAACACTAAAATGTTCAACACACATTCAAAACTCGCATACCAACAATAAAATGTTTAACACACACAGTCACACACTCAAACCTTCAAAACTCACAAACAAACACTAAAATTTGTAATACACATAGACACACACTCAAACCTCCAAAACTCGCATACAAACACTAAAAGGTTTAACATAGACAGACACACACTCAAACCATGAAAACTCGCATACAACACTAAAAGGTTTAAAACAGACACTCAAAGCTTTAAAACTCACATACAAACACTAAAATGTTTAACACATGCAGACACACTCAAACCTTCAAAACTCAGATAGAAACACTAAAATGTTTAACACACTATACACACTCAAACAATCAAAACTCTCATGGAAACACTAACATTTTTAACACACACTCAAACCTTCAAAACTTGCATACAAACACTAAAATGTTTAACACACACTCACACCTTCAAAACTCACAAACAAACACTAAAATGTTTAACACACACTCACCTTCAAAACTCGCATACAAACACTAAAATGTTTAACACACACTCACACCTTCAAAACTCACAAACAAACACTAAAATGTTTAACACACACTCACCTTCAAAACTCACAAACAAACACTAAAATGTTTAACACACACTCACCTTCAAAACTCGCATACAAACACTAAAAGGTTTAACACAGACACAAACTAAATCCTTCAAAACTCGCACACAAACACTTAAACGTTCAACATCCAGACACACACTCAAACCTTCAAAATGCATATACAAACACTAACATGTTTAACACACACAGACACACACTCAAACCTTAAAAACTTGCATACAACACTAAAAGGTTTAAAACACACACAGACACACACTTAAACCTTTAAAACTAACATACAAACACTAAAATGTTTAACACATGCAGACACACACTCAAACCTCTTCAAAACTCACATAGAAACACTAAAATGTTTAACACACTACACACACTCAAACAATCAAAACTCTCATGGAAACACTAAAATGTTTAACACGCACTCAAACCTTCAAAACGCACATATAAATACTAAAATGGTTAACACACACACACTCAAACCTTTGAAACTCACATACAAACACTAACATGTTAAACAAACACAGATACACACTAAAATCGTCAAAACTCGCGTACAAACAGTAACATGTTTAACACACACAGACACACACTAACAGCTTCGAAACTCACATACAAACACTAAAATGTTAAACAAACACAGATACACACTAAAATCTTCAAAACTCGCGTACAAACAGTAACATGTTTAACACACACAGACACACACTAACACCTTCGAAACTCACATAGAAACACTGAAATGTTAAACACACACTGAAAAACGGTAAGTAGTTCAAGACAGTGTAAGTTATGATGTATTAAATCTGATCAGCCAGTTGTTCAGATAAATATGTTTTGCTTCTTTAAAGAGTTTTCACTGAGATTTGTTGATATTTGGATTCGATGTGTGCGTTCATGCTTCAGTGCTTCAAGCTTCCTGGAGCTTAAGCTCTTAAAGTCTTCAACATTCCTCCATAATTTACTTCAACAGGAAAGAAATGAATAAATGACTGGTGAGAAGATCAAGCAAGTTACTCGTTTGTCATGTTTTAAAAACAATTAAACATATAATTAGACAAGGAATATACGTATAATTAGATCAAAGTAATACATATGAGACAAACGCAAAATGCATGGACATAAATTATAAATATGATTGGAATTAAATTAAATTTTATTAAGTGTCATATCATAACAAAGTTATCTTGAGACAGCCAACAATGTCAGTCAAATCCCAGTAAATATACAGTAGATGAATCAAAGACAGAAAGTATACATATAATTAGATACAACTTTTTGCATATTGTTAGACACAAATAATAGAAATAGACAAAAATAATACATATAATTTGAAAAGAAAATTCATACAATTAGACAAAAATAATACATACAATTACAAAAAAATATACATATCATTAGACAAAGAAAACATATAATTAGACAAAAAATATACATATAATTAAACATAAATGAGTAAAATATTAGACAAAAATAATAAACATATTTAGACAAACATAATACAAATAATTAGACCAAAATAAAACATAAAAAAAAATTAGACAAATGTTTAAAAAAAAACATAAATATAATTACAAAGAAATAATACGTATAAATAGTAAGTAATACATAAAATTAGACAAAAAATACAAGCATACAAAACATATTTATACAAAAATATCACATGTAATTTGAAAACAATACACATAATTATTCAAAAATAAACAATATATATAATTAGGAAAAGTAAATGCATGATGACGTTAAAAATAAAAAATATATATATACTGTATATATATGGTTGAAGCAATGAGTTCACTGAGAGGGAGCGAGAAAAACAGCAGTGTTTGTTGAAAAAGTTTGTCTCGATATTTACTATTCCTTTTTTTTAATCGAGTTAAAAAGTGAGTTTTCCGACAGTATTTGTTTTTACTGTTGTGTTGCATTAATAATATGTAACGGTGAACATTATAAATAGTTCTTTTGACATGATGTGTGTGTAGTTTAAAGTGTTTTGGTATTTGTTATGTTGCCTTTTTTACAACCCCATGTCAAAAACTCAACGTTGCTTCCAGGTACATATATATATATATACATATATATATGTATATACATACATATATATGTATATATGTATGTATATACATATATACATATATATATGTATGTATATATGTATATATGTATATACATATATATATATACATATATATATATGTATATACATACATATATACATATATATATGTATGTATATATGTATATATGTATATACATATATATATATATACATATATATATATGTATATACATACATATATACTCTCTCATATAACACAATTCGCTCTGAAAGAAGCGCGTTCGCGTGTGGACAGCGGGTGCGCGCGCCTTATATGCAGGATCTGCGCGCATCTCGCCTTCATTCACGCAGATCGTCTGGACCAGGATCTGATTCTCTCTCAAACCAGCCTCGCTATGGATCATTCTTCAAGGATCTAAAAAGGACATTTTCCAAGTGTTAACATGCGCGTCTGGCTCTCCTGTGGATTCTACTGAATAATTTCCCCCCCAAAAAAAATACTTTCGATTGATCTACTTTTTCCACGCATCAGGATTTGCGTGCGCGTGTATCGGCTGCTCCATCCCAGTTTCCTTCATCGAGCCTCCGGGGGTGGGTGGTGGTGGGAATGGTTCTGGGCCCCCGGGAACACGCCGGCTCCGTCTCTGGATCTCTGCCCCGGACCCTGCGAGGAGATGAGAGCCGCGATGTGGCAGCTCCTCGCCGGCTGCCTCTGTCTGCTACACACCGCTGCTGAGGTAAACACAAGGAAACACAAATAAACAATAAAAAAAAATCACTTGACTGATTACATTAATATATATACATGTTCAGACACTATTCTTCTGTTAAAAACGCTATTTATTTATTTATTTTTTAACTTTTTTATTGTCAATTCACATCAATCACAGATGACATATCCATAATATGTAGTATACATACAACAAGGTACTCCTATTCTAATATTCTATTATTGTTCTTTCTCTTTATTTCTCTTTGTTCTTGTTCTTATTTTATTTTTGATTTATTTTTTAATGCTGTATTTGCTGTGGCTATTGGAAAAAAAACAATTTCCCAAAGGAGACTTCCTGAGGGATCAATAAAGTTCTACCTTACCTTACCTTATCTTACCTTACCTTATTCAAGTCACCCATCAGGTAGATACAAGAAACACAGCAATACAAAACAACAACAAAAAAACAACACAAAAAAACAAACAACAACCTTTACCTTGAGACAAATTAAACTAGAGCTAAATATTCAGTTCAACAGTGTCTGTATTCAGATGATGCATCTCAAGTATACTTTTACTTCTTCAGAATTGATACAAAAGAAAGGATGAGAAGTAAAGCAAATCACAATTGTATTACACTGCTAATACAACAGTAATTGCTCACCAGCCAATCAGCACTTGGCCGTAATATAGAGTGACAGGGGGACCATCTTTTGTCAAACAAAGGGACTTTAAGTTGCAGTTGGGAAGTCATTTTGTTTACCATCTGGTAAACTTTAGCTTCTGTTTCCATTGATCCGAAAAAAATTGTTTCATCCAGTGAATTGTGATCATTTTCCATGCAGTTAACAACAGTATATGTAAAAAACGCTATTTTTAACGATCCATTGGGAGAGTTTGGGGTCAAGTATTTGGGGTCACCAGCATGAACGGTGAGGTGGGCGAAGAAGAGAGTGAGGACGGGGCGGATTATCCGCATTTAACTCCCGTCTTTGAGAGTGTTTTTTTCGTGGAACCACTCGGGGGCCGTTAAATGACTAACCTGTGGTTTAAGGGTTGCTGTCACGCCATGTTGACTTCCTGCGACTTGTCCCCCCGCCACAGGAGCCCCCCGTCCCTCGGGAGCTGCTGGAGCGGATCTCGCGGAGCGACGCCCTCACCATCAAGGATCTGCAGCGGCTGCTAGAGATAGACACCGTAGGTAAAGCGCTTCTTCATAATCCCGAGGTCGTGTGTATATAACGGGTCGTTCTCTTTGTCCTGGAATGTTTATTTCGTGGCATCATGTGGAGTCAATATGGCCGCCCCGGATGATGCACGCCTGAGTTCACTGAGGAGGAGTGAGACGCATAGAAAGCCTTGTGGGGAATTGACAACGTTAGAAAACAACGTTTCACTTCGTCCTTCGTCCTGATCTTTACACCCCGATTGAACCCGGAGGTCAACTTATCTAAATCCACGTCCCAGAGCTTTTGTCACTATATATGTTCACTTAAAATCCTGAGACCGTCAAAAAATACACTCAGTGAATGAACAGTAAAAAAAAATCGAAATATTCTTCTATCAGTTTTATGTTGACCTTTAAAGTATAAACTTTATTGTATATTGTTTTGATTGTTTAAGTGCTTTGTGACCCTGGTCTGGAAAAGCGCTACACAAATACAAATTACTTCCTTACTATAAAAGTGGCGACGTTGTGAATATTTTCAAAATAAAACCAATAGTGTTGCAATAAAATGTATCTTTTTATATACAATACAGTTACAAATAAAACATGTTACAATAATTAACATTAAAGAAAAGGAATTACTAATAAAAATAAATATACTTTTTAGTTTAGATTAAACAATGCTAATTGTAATTCGTTTTTATCTGGTAAATATTATTAAAAAAAACGTTTTTTTCTTTAAGTATACCATAATTCTGAAAGAATATGACAAAATAATACCTTGTTAATAATTAATTTATCACAAGTTCATTCTTATTATTTCGTTTTTATTTTAATAAAATAACTGATAATTGATTCACTAACATTTCGACAAGGAAATACATTTGGACATCAATAGTTTCTTCCTAAAAATATCTATCATAAATAAACAACGTGTACATTAAATGATAATTCAAATAAGAGGCTTCCTGCCACCAGAACCCGAATTTTCCGCCGGATTAAAACCAGAATCATTTTTCACGTCCGCCGTGCCGGGCGTTGCTCCTCCATTAATCCTGACATCGTTGAGATTATCATTGAGATGCAAATGCGAAGAGTGACGCCCCCCCCACACCCACCCACCCCCCCGGCCCGGCGGGGGTCAAGTGGCTCACTTCATTATTCTCTTGTCACGCTGCCATTATTGGTCGGAGAGCAAAGCCGCCCGGTTGCTACGTGTAATTCACGCTCAAATTCCTGCATGTCAGGGAGGACGAGGGTCCGGGTGGGGGTTCTATGTGTGGCAAGAGACACGGACAAGGAGTTGGATCCACATGGAGATTAAACCCTTGAAAATACTCTCGATTCTTCAACTTTTCTTGCATTCAAAAGTAATCGTTCTGATCCCAGATGCGTCTTTTCGAAACCCGGTTGATGCGTCGCGGCCTCCTGCCATCGTTCTACTAGGACCGATACACTTATCTCACGATACGATATATCGATACACTTTGCATCATTTTCAGGAAATAATTTTTAAAAAGAATTCACTCATGTCCACTAAGGGATTATTCTCAGAGTAATCTGTTCCTTTTTAGAGTTTTAGACAAAAATGTTTGTTCATTTTAATGTAGCGACTGGAGCTCAGTTGTCTTCGTCCCAAAAGACACTTAAAAACATCCAAATACCTCCATACTACTCGTCTGTAACGTCCATCTTGTATTGAAGCCTCAACGAGAAGAATTGTTTTCAGGAAAAAAAAAGTATATTTTCACAATTGCAGGCGTTGAAAACTAACGTTGCTTAAATTATGAAGTACTCTAAAAGTAGTTAAATATATCGCTTCCATAGCGCACACCGTCTTGTGTCTACAAGCACTTGCGATATTATTCAGAGTACATCTGGTTTATAGTAAGTTAGTAAAGTTTATTTGTAAAGCACCTTTCTAGACCAGGGTCACAAAGCGTTTTAAAGTTCAAAATCAGTACACAGTTAAAATATATACTTGAAAAGGCCAAAACAACATAAGACAAACACAGGAGTCCAAGAAAATCAAGGAAAAGCACAAATACAAATGTCCTAAGATGTTTCTTGAAGGAGTCAGTTGATCATCAAACACAGATGTTTCTTGAAGGAGTCAGTAGATCATCAAACACAGATGTTTCTTGAAGGAGTCAGTAGATCATCAAACACAGATGTTTCTTGAAGGAGTCAGTAGATCATCAAACACACAGATGTTTCTTGAAGGAGTCAGTAGATCATCAAACACAGATGTTTCTTGAAGGAGTCAGTAGATCATCAAACACAGATGTTTCTTGAAGGAGTCAGTAGATCATCAAACACAGATGTTTCTTGAAGGAGTCAGTAGATCATCAAACACAGATGTTTCTTAAAGGAGTCAGTAGATCATCAAACACAGATGTTTCTTGAAGGAGTCAGTAGATCATCAAACACAGATGTTTCTTGAAGGAGTCAGTAGATCATCAAACACAGATGTTTCTTGAAGGAGTCAGTAGATCATCAAACACAGAGATGTTTCTTGAAGGAGTCAGTAGATCATCAAACACAGATGTTTCTTGAAGGAGTCAGTAGATCATCAAACACAGATGTTTCTTGAAGGAGTCAGTAGATCATCAAACACAGATGTTTCTTGAAGGAGTCAGTAGATCATCAAACACAGATGTTTCTTGAAGGAGTCAGTAGATCATCAAACACAGATGTTTCTTGAAGGAGTCAGTAGATCATCAAACACAGATGTTTCTTGAAGGAGTCAGTAGATCATCAAACACAGAGATGGTTCCAAAGCTTAGGAGCAACAGTCTGGAACGATTTCTCTCCTCTGGTCCGGAAGTTCAGTAACCATCAGTAGATTCTGATCCACAGACCTCAGAGCCCGAGCTGGGGTGTAAGTCTGGATCAGATCACTGATGGAAGGTCTGACCATGAATAGATCTGAAAGTAAAACCAGAATTTAAAAATGGATCCTGAAAGAAACTGGCAGCCAATGAAGAGTTTTAAGGATCGGAGAAATGTGAGTTCTTCTACTAGAGCGGCTCAGAATTCTTGCTGAAGAGTTTTGTATGAACTGCAGGTGAGACAGATCCTGTGTAGTATATATATTATATATATAAAACTGTATATAGCGCTGTTATTCTTCTCCGTCTCCTGGGCTCTCAGTCGCTACATTAAAATGAACAAACTTTTGTCTATAACTCTAAAAAGAAACAGATTACTCTGAAAATATTCCCAACCCTTAGTGGACATGAGGGTGAGTAGAAAATGGGTGAATTTGAGGTCAACTATATCTTTAAGGGCATCTTTATTGACATCTGATGGGTTGAGTGTTTATAACGAAATGCCAAAATATGCCCCCAAAAAATATGCTTTAAAAGCATCTGGAACCGAGTGTATCCTCTCGTCCTCAGTCAGGATCTCGACCAGCTGCGGAGGATGTAATGACTAGCCGACGGAGGTTTAATCGTAAAACTAAAAACTTAAAAAAAAAAGGGGGCGTGAATATGTGCACATTAATTGTCAATAAACAATCAATACGGTGCAGTTGATCGTCAAGGTATTGATCAACTTAAACCTTGCAGTATTGGTATCAGTTTGGTGGTTGTAGGTTCAGTTCCAGGTACTTTCGTAATAACATGACACCTGTACGTGTGTGAAAGGGTTAAAGATGGGGTGTGATGGGGGAGACCCTGGGCAGACCCAGCACACGTTGGAGAGACCAAAGCCTCACACATGTCCTGGAAACACGTGTGTGTGTGTGTGTGTGTGTGTGTGTGTGTTCTTGCGTTAATCGCTCAGTAATTGTGGGTAGAAAAAGAGAAAGTGTGTGTATGTTTCGAGGCGATGACATGAAAGGTCAGCAGGACGACCGCGTCTCGACCTCTCGCTGAACCGCGTTGATCCGATTGAAAGTGTGTGACGTGCACGTGATGTTTCCCTGTGAGTGTGTGTTCATGATCCAGCAAGTGTGTAGCTGCTAATGTGTGCCTTCAAGTTCCAGCTCCTAATGTGGTCAGTGGGTCAGTGGGTCTCGTGAGTGTGTGCGTCAGGTCGGTCGACAACAAGAACCTTTGTTTAAAAAAAAAAAAACACAACTTCAAATGCAACCTTCACACGCGATGTGTGCGTCCGCTCTAAAAAAAAAAGTGTGTTGTTTTGTCTGGTGTGCAGAGAACGAGGTGATTGAAGAGACCAAACACAACTACAAGGACTTTTCTCACAACTCGAAGGATGAAGACGCACACGGCCGACACAAGAGGAGCACCGGTGAGACGCACACACTGTGACACACACACGAATACACAAGCTGGAAGACCCCTTGTCAGTGTAACAACAACACTCGTCCCGGCGCAGTCGTGGAGGAGGCCGTGGCCGCCGGCTGCAGAGTCCGGACCACCGTGTTCGACATCCCCCGGAGTCTGGTGGACGCCACGGCCGCCAACTTCCTGGTGTGGCCGCCGTGCGTTGAGGTGCGACGCTGCACCGGCTGCTGCAACACTGGGAACCTGTGCTGCCGACCCACGCGCAGGCAACGCCGCGTCGTCAAGGTGACTCCTGCCTCGAAGCTAGCTCGCTAGTAGCATTAAGAATCATATATTAGGACGTGTTTTGGGCGGGATTTCAAAAGGTATCTTCTGGGTTTTTTTCTTCTTATACTGTATTCAACAAACATGCACTTACTACGGCATATTTAAGTTGCAATTAAACTTCCCGCCGCTAGATGGCAGCACTCATTACGTCCTCTGCAGCTAAATCCTACGAGATCCTGGCGATGACTGAGGACGAGAGGATACGGTCGACTCTTTCACGATAGTGTATTGATGTCTTTTGGCTTTCAAAATATAATTTATATATTTTAATATAGTTTTTTTTTAATGCTTTACGGTTAAATAAAGTGTGTTTAACCCCTTTTGTTATCGCCGGGTCAAGGTGACCCAAAGGCCTGGAAAAAAAAAATGTGAACAACCTAAGACACTGCGTATTTGTATCGTATTTCTGGAAGCCAGGGATCGTTCACCTTGACCGGGAGGCAACACAAGGGATACCATAAACACATTTGTTTTCTGGCCTTAGGGTGACCTCGAACCTAAGATAACCCAAAGGGAAAAAAAATAAATTAAAAAAGGTAAATTATTATTCAAATATTCACGTTGTTTGTTCATTTTTGTGTTGCAGTTAAACGTCTGACCGCTAGATGGCAGCAACCATTATGTCTTCTGCAGCTAAAGTAACAATAAAAGCCCGGTGATGACTAAGCACGAGAGGATACAGTCGACTCTTTCATGATAGAGTATCAATATTTTTTGGCTTTAAATCATTATTCATTTATTTAATATAGTTTCTTAAGGTTTACAGTTCAATAAAGTTTGTTCAACCTTTGTATTATGTCTAAGTCAAAGTGACCTGATGGCCCGAAAACAAATGTGTTTCAGGTATCCCTTGTGTTGTCTCTGGGTCAAGGTGAACAGCTGGCTTCCAGAAATACGATACAAGTATGCAGTGGCTGAGGACGTTCACCTTGACCCACAGGCAACACAAGGGATACAACAAACACATTTGTTTTCAAGGGGCCTTCGGCTCACCTTGACCCTGAGATAACACAAGGGATGCCACAAACACATTTGTTTTCGGGGCCTCCGGCTCACCTTGACCCTGAGATAACACAAGGGATGCCACAAACACATTTGTTTTCGGGACCTTCGGCCCACCTTGACCCTAAGATAACACACTGTAAAACAAAAATTAAAAAAAACATTTTTATATAAAATGATCATTCAAATATTCAAGCCGTTTGTTAATTTTTTGTGTTGCAGTTAAACTTCTGACCGCTAGATGGCAGCAACCATTATGTCTTTCCAAGCTAAAATAACAATAAAATCCTGTCAATGACTGAGGACGAGAGGAGACAGTGACTCCAGAAGCTTTTAAAGCTGATGTTTGGACATATTTTGGTTTGAAAACAAATGAAAGCAGTTACGACTTCGTCAAGAGTCATGTGGTCTGTAAATACTACAACACCAGAGTCAAGTACTGGACAATACTACACATATATACTTGTTACTACACTATCACAACATCAGAGTCAAGTACTGGACACTACTGCACGTATATACTTGTTACTACACTATCACAACACCAGAGTCAAGTACTGGACAATACTACACATATATACTTGTTACTACACTATCACAACATCAGAGTCAAGTACTGGACACGACTGCACGTATATACTTGTTACTACACTATCACAACACCAGAGTCAAGTACTGGACAATACTACACATATATACTTGTTACTACACTATCACAACACCAGAGTCAAGTACTGGACAATACTACACATATATACTTGTTACTACACTATCACAACACCAGAGTCAAGTACTGGACAATACTACACATATATACTTGTTACTACACTATCACAACACCAGAGTCAAGTACTGGACAATACTACACATATATACTTGTTACTACACTATCACAACATCAGAGTCAAGTACTGGACAATACTACACGTATATACTTGTTACTACACTATCACAACACCAGAGTCAAGTACTGGACAATACTACACATATATACTTGTTACTACACTACACAACACCAGAGTCAAGTACTGGACACTACTGCACGTATATACTTGTTACTACACTATCACAACACCAGAGTCAAGTACTGGACAATACTACACATATATACTTGTTACTACAGTATCACAACACCAGAGTCAGGTACTGGACAATACTACACATATATACTTGTTACTACAGTATCACAACACCAGAGTCAAGTACTGGACAATACTACACATATATACTTGTTACTACACTATCACAACACCAGAGTCAAGTACTGGACAATACTACACATATATACTTGTTACTACACTATCACAACACCAGAGTCAAGTACTGGACAATACTACACATATATACTTGTTACTACACTATCACAACACCAGAGTCAAGTACTGGACAATACTACACATATATACTTGTTACTACACTATCACAACACCAGAATCAAGTACTGGACACTACTGCACGTATATACTTGTTACTACACTATCACAACACCAGAATCAAGTACTGGACAATACTACACATATATACTTGTTACTACACTATCACAACACCAGAGTCAAGTACTGGACAATACTACACATATATACTTGTTACTACACTATCACAACACCAGAGTCAAGTACTGGACAATACTACACATATATACTTGTTACTACACTATCACAACACCAGAGTCAAGTACTGGACAATACTACACATATATACTTGTTACTACACTATCACAACACCAGAGTCAAGTACTGGACAATACTACACATATATACTTGTTACTACACTATCACAACACCAGAGTCAAGTACTGGACAATACTACACATATATACTTGTTACTACACTATCACAACACCAGAGTCAAGTACTGGACAATACTACACATATATACTTGTTACTACACTATCACAACACAAGAGTCAAGTACTGGACACTACTGCACGTATATACTTGTTTCTACACTATCACAACACCAGAGTCAAGTACTGGACAATACTACACGTATATACTTGTTACTACACTATCACAACACCAGAGTCAAGTACTGGACAATACTACACATATATACTTGTTACTACACTATCACAACACCAGAGTCAAGTACTGGACAATACTACACATATATACTTGTTACTACACTATCACAACACCAGAGTCAAGTACTGGACAATACTACACATATATACTTGTTACTACACTATCACAACATCAGAGTCAAGTACTGGACACTACTGCACGTATATACTTGTTACTACACTATCACAACACCAGAGTCAAGTACTGGACAATACTACACATATATACTTGTTACTACACTATCACAACACCAGAGTCAAGTACTGGACAATACTACACATATATCCTTGTTACTACACTATCACAACATCAGAGTCAAGTACTGGACACTACTATAGATATATACTTGTTACTACACTATCACAACACCAGAGTCAAGTACTGGACACTACTACACATATATACTTGTTACTACACTATCACAACACCAGAGTCAAGTACTGGACAATACTACACATATATACTTGTTACTACACTATCACAACACCAGAGTCAAGTACTGGACAATACTACACATATATACTTGTTACTACACTATCACAACACCAGAGTCAAGTACTGGACAATACTACATGTATATACTTGTTACTACACTATCACAAAACCAGAGTCAAGTACTGGACAATACTACACATATATACTTGTTACTACACTATCACAACACCAGAGTCAAGTACTGGACAATACTACACATATATACTTGTTACTTGTATCTGTATACGTCGTATCGTTGCCCCAGTATCGTGATACGTCGCCGCCCTTGGACCGTTCTCGATTAAAGCATATCTTTGGTCGACATTCCTGCCTCCAAGCTGTCCGGACATGAACACAAGTGTCAGAGTCTGTCTGTGACAGAACATCGGAATCGAGGATTTTCACAGCGTCTCGACACCTTCTGACACGGCTTGTTTTTCCTCGCTCGTCACGGCGGCGTGAAGGTGTCGGCGGATCCTCCAAACACAACAACCCCGTTGACCCCGATCCAAGTGTCGGGCGTCGACAGGCGTAGTCAGACGTTAAATTAAATAAATAAAAAACATCTAGAATGAAGAGTTCAACACAGAAACCTTCTGGTCGTGTCCAGGTGGCGAAGGTGGAATACGCCCGGCGGCGACCCAGGCTGAGGGAGGTGCAGGTGACGCTGGAGGATCACCTGGAGTGCTCCTGCAGCAACAAACCCCGCCGCAGCTCAGACGGTGACAAAGGTGAGGCGACAACCGAGCGCACACCTTGTTGTGTAGTGTGACTTCTCTCGCCTCTTGTGTTGTGTCGTGAAAGTCATTTTGTTGTTTTATTTGAGATGGTGTGTGTATTATTTGAGCCTATATGTTTGGGTGTCTGTTTGTGTGTATATTTGCTGTGTGTTGTCACTTGTGTTTGTGTGTGTCAGGTTCATGTACACGTTTATTGTGTTTTTCTGTTGTATTAGTTCACCATGATTAATGTGTAGGTGTGTGTGTGTGTCGTGTTAATATGTCACCAACATATGTGTTTGTGTTTTTATGCATGTTTTTGGTATCTCTTTGTGTGATTGCACCAGTGAGTTATTTTGCCTTTGTTGTGTGCATGTGTTATTGTGTGTGTGTGGTAGAGCAAGTGTGTGTAAGGCAGCATTTGTATTTGCTTACTTGTATGTGCTTATGTGTATGAATGCTTGTGTGTGTTTGTGCTTACATGTGTGTTTATTTGTGGGCATGCATGTTGGACTGTGTGAGTGCTTAGATTTGTGTGGGAGGTTGTGTGTATGTGTTCATTTGAGTGCATGCATGTGTGATTGTGTGTGTACTAACGTTGTGTGTATGTATGTGTACATGCATGTGTGACTGTGTGTGTACTAATGTGCGTTTATGTATGTGTACTAGGTGTGTGTGTGTGTGTGTGTGCAAGGTTGTGTTGGTGTGTGCATGCATGTTTGATTGTGTGTTTGCTTAGGTGCGTGTGTGTGTGCATGGTTATGTTGGGGTTTAAATGCATGTTTGCGTGTGTGTGTCTGTGTGTGTGTGTGCATGGTTGTGTTGGTGTTTGCATGCATGTTTGATTGTCTCTGTGAGTGTGTGTGTGCATGGGTGTGTTGGTGTTTGCATGCATGTTTGATTGTGTGTTTGCTTAGGTGTGTGTGTGTGCATGGTTGTGTTGGTGTGTGCATGCATGTTTGATTGTGTGTTTGCTTAGGTGTGTGTGTGTGCATGGTTGTGTTGGTGTGTGCATGCATGTTTGATTGTGTGTTTGCTTAGGTGTGTGTGTGTGCATGGTTGTGTTGGTGTGTGCATGCATGTTTGATTGTGTGTTTGCTTAGGTGTGTGTGTGTGCATGGTTGTGTTCGTGTTTGCATGCATGTTTGATTGTCTTTGTGAGGGTGTGTGTGTGCATGTTTGATTGTGTGTATGCTGAGTTGTGTGTTTGTGTCTGTGTGTGGGCATGGTTGTGTTGGTGTGTGCATGCATGTTTTATTGTGTGTGTGTGTCTGTGTGTGTGCATGGTTGTGTTGGTGTGCATGCATGTTTTATTGTGTGTGTGTCTGTGTGTGTGCATGGTTGTGTTGGTGTGTATGCATGTTTTATTGTGTGTGTGTGTGTCTGTGTGTGTGCATGGTTGTGTTGGTGTGCATGCATGTTTTATTGTGTGTGTGTGTCTGTGTGTGTGCATGGTTGTTTTGGTGTGCATGCATGTTTTATTGTGTGTGTGTGTGTCTGTGTGTGTGCATGGTTGTGTTGGTGTGCGCATGCATGTTTTATTGTGTGTGTGTGTCTGTGTGTGTGCATGGTTGTGTTGGTGTGCATGCATGTTTTATTGTGTGTGTGTCTGTGTGTGTGCATGGTTGTGTTGGTGTGCATGCATGTTTTATTGTGTGTGTGTCTGTGTGTGTGCATGGTTGTGTTGGTGTGCATGCATGTTTTATTGTGTGTGTGTCTGTGTGTGTGCATGGTTGTTTTGGTGTGCATGCATGTTTTATTGTGTGTGTGTCTGTGTGTGTGCATGGTTGTGTTGGTGTGCATGCATGTTTTATTGTGTGTGTGTCTGTGTGTGTGCATGGTTGTGTTGGTGTTTGCATGCATGTTTGATTGTGTGTGTGTGTCTGTGTGTGTGCATGGTTGTGTTGATGTGTTCACGCATGTTTGATTGTGTGTGTGCTGAGGTGTGTGTGTGTGTGTGCATGGTTGTGTTGGTATTTGCATGCATGTTTGATTGTGTGTGTGTGTCTGTGTGTGTGCATGGTTGTGTTGGTCTGCATGCATGTTTTATTGTGTGTGTGTCTGTGTGTGTGCATGGTTGTTTTGGTGTGCATGCATGTTTTATTGTGTGTGTGTGTGTCTGTGTGTGTGCATGGTTGTGTTGGTGTGCATGCATGTTTTATTGTGTCTGTGTCTGTGTGTGTGCATGGTTGTGTTGGTGTTTGCATGCATGTTTGATTGTGTGTGTGTGTCTGTGTGTGTGCATGGTTGTGTTGATGTGTGCACGCATGTTTGATTGTGTGTGTGCTGAGGTGTGTGTGTGTGTGTGCATGGTTGTGTTGGTATTTGCATGCATGTTTGATTGTGTGTGTGTGTCTGTGTGTGTGCATGGTTGTGTTGATGTGTGCACGCATGTTTGATTGTGTGTGTGTGAGGTTGTGTGTCTGTGCATGGTTGTGTTGTTATGTGAATGCATGTTTGATTGTGTGTGTGTGTGAGGTTGTGTGCGTGTGTTAGAAGGAGCAGATCTCTGGTATTTATGGATATTTTCCTTCCCAGAGGCAACACATGCTGTCATTAATATTCATGAACACACACACACACACACACAGACTCACACACTTGGAACTCTCTGACCTAAGCCTGCTGAGGTTACACCCGTTGTCGTCACTCGGGTCATCAGACCTTCAAACAGGTCTTTGTTGTGTTGGACGGTCTGAGCAGAGACGAGATGATAAGAGTGTGAGTGTGATAAGAGCATCACCAGATCTGAACGAGGTTTTGTCTCGACAGGCATCGGATGAAACGACGTCCATCGTTGAATATTTCGACTCCTGTGGATTCAGCTTCGACTCGGACTCGTTCGTCGGGCAGTTCCTGGACGGAGGAGACGCTCTCGTCCTCCACCGTCTTCACGTATAAACCGCTCAGAGGATTACGACCACGACAGGGATTAAGTTTTGATACAAGATTGACTCGACGGACGATTGTGTTTCCTTGGATTGTGTTCGACGTGTTTCTCGCACTAATAAAGTATTTATATGAAAACATGGATCATTGTCTTCATGGAGGAGAAGAGAACGTTCAGGAGGAACCAAGAGGAACCAAGAGGAACCAAGAGGAACCAAGAGGAACCAAGAGGAACCCTAGATGATCCTGAGGACCAAGATGCAGGGGGCAAACACACACACACACATGCATACAAGCACATATACATGCACACACATACTTATACACACACACATACATATACACACACACAAACACACACACACTCGCCCACACCCACACATACGCATACACACACAAACTCACACACACATGCATACAAGCACACACACATGCACACACATACTTATACACACACACAAACACCGACACACACACACTCATGACAGGACAGACCTGCCTGTTGACATCATCTTTCTACTTAATGTTTTTGCTTTTTCTTCTCTCTTTTCTTTTTCTATTTAGTCTTAATTTTCTTCCTGTTCTCGTCTCTGTTCTTTTCTTTTCTTTTTCTACTTGTTTTTATTGTTTTTATGTTTCTTGTCTCTTTTCTTTTTCTACTTCTTCTTAGGTTATTCTTGTTCTACTCTTGCTCCTTTCTTTCCCTTTTCCACATGTTCTGAATGTTGTTCTTGTTCTTGTCTCTCTTTTTATTTTATTTTTCTACTTGTTCTTAATGTTTTTCTTGTTCTTGTCTCGCTTCATTTCTTTTCTTTTCTACTCGTTTTTAATGTTCTTCTTGTCTCTCTTTTTCCTTTTCTTCTTGTTCTTAATGTTCTTCTCATTCTTGCCTATTTTCTTTTCTTTTTCTACTTGTTAATGTTCTTCTTGTTCTTGTCTTGTTTATATCTTTTCTTTTTCAACTTGTTCTTAATGTTCTTCTCGTTCTTGTCTCTTTTTTCTTTTTTTTTAGAACTTGTTCTTAATGTTCTTCTCGTTCTTGTCTCTTTTTTTCTTTTTTTTTAGAACTTGTTCTTAATGTTCTTCTCGTTCTTGTCTCTTTTTTTCTTTTTTTTAGAACTTGTTCTTAATGTTCTTCTCGTTCTTGTCTCTTTTTTTCTTTTTTTTTAGAACTTGTTCTTAATGTTCTTCTCGTTCTTGTCTCTTTTTTTCTTTTTTTTTAGAACTTGTTCTTAATGTTCTTCTCGTTCTTGTCTCTTTTTTCTTTTTTTAGAACTTGTTCTTAATGTTCTTCTCGTTCTCGTCTCTTTTTTTTCTTTTTTTTTAGAACTTGTTCTTAATGTTCTTCTCGTTCTTGTCTTTTTTTTCTTTTTTTTAGAACTTGTTCTTAATGTTCTTCTCATTCTTGTCTCTTTTTTTCTTTTTTTTTAGAACTTGTTCTTAATGTTCTTCTCGTTCTTGTCTCTTTTTTTCTTTTTTTTTAGAACTTGTTCTTAATGTTCTTCTCGTTCTTGTCTCTTTTTTTTTCTTTTTTTTTAGAACTTGTTCTTAATGTTCTTCTCGTTCTTGTCTCTTTTTTTCTTTTTTTTTAGAACTTGTTCTTAATGTTCTTCTCGTTCTTGTCTCTTTTTTTATTTTCTTTTAGAACTTGTTCTTCTTCTTCTTGTCTTGCTTAATTTCATTACTTTTTCTACTTGTTCTAAATGTTCTTCTCCTCCTTTTCTCACTGGTTTTCTTGTTACTTGTACTTCTCGTTTTTGTCTCACCTTTTTATACTTGTTCCTAATGTTTTTCTTGTTCTTCTTGCTTCTTCTTCTTTTCTCTTCTTCTTCTTTTTTTCTTTTTTATTCTTCAAAAAATAATAGGAATATTTTTTTTCATTCTTATTCCTCCACTGTTCTCTTGTTTTTCATCTATTTGTCCTTGTTGTGTCATGTTTCTCCTTCTTTTCTTATTTGTCTTGTTCTTGTCCTCCATCTCTGTTCATCATTCTGGATGATGTCTCTTGTACATTTGAACTCTCCTCCCTCGATCTCCAGCTTCTCCTCCATTCGCTCTCACTTCAACTCACCATATCATCGGCAAACATCATGGTCCGCGGAGATTCCTCACGGATCTCGTCGGTCAGCCTGACCTGGAATCCAGACTCCAGATGATTTATATCCATCATTCCTTCGCTGGACGTTCACTTCATGGAAAATGGTCTCTGGTTCAGGGAATAATTAGCGATGGAGTACGAGAAATAGAGAAAACTCTGTTGAGTTTGTTTTATTTGGTGGTGAAACTGTGGCAGAATCGCTTTTCCCGTCCAAAACCACAGAACCCTCCGGAGCGTTCCTGCTGCCGTCGATGGTTTGTGTTGATGTTGAGCCTTTGAACAAACTACAGCTGAGATTATCCTTGATATTTTGAGCCCACTTAAGAAACCCATAAACTGGCGAAACTTATCGCTATCAAGTATTGAACAGTAGTTCGACCGGAACGATGGCTTCTGTGAAAATGTCGGACCCTCAAATCCAAGAGGCCATCGTTTCAGGGTCACACATGATTAACTTCTCTTATGGATTATTTATGTCTAAAAAGGTTAACTTTGAAAATCAGAAAATGGGATTTAACAACATTTACAACATCAAGACGCTTGTTTTGGTCAAGTTTACTAAGAAAAAATAGTGGAAAATAAGTAAAACACTCTGTAAGTTATGATTTATTAAAAATAAAAAGTCATTTTACCGCTTCATAAGACAACTCTGTTGCTATTTAAGAAGTTAAAACGTGGCGTCGATCTAACCGTGGAACGATCTCAATGAAAAGAAAAGCAGAGTGAGTCACTGTGGTGTTAACACGGAAGAT
The DNA here is from genome assembly GCF_982586985.1 of Callionymus lyra. NCBI lineage: Eukaryota > Metazoa > Chordata > Actinopteri > Syngnathiformes > Callionymidae > Callionymus > Callionymus lyra. The sequence continues at coordinate 44,997,747 of NC_141818.1, read as the reverse complement.
AGAAAAGTGTGCGACACTAGATGAACGTGTGTGTGAAACGGAGAGAGAACAAAGTCCATCTATGTAAAGCCCGGATAAGCAGATTAGCAACATGTTGGCTAAAATGTTGAACAACCTGGAATAAGCTGATGAAACTTGACTGCAGATCTGGGGTCAGATAGAAACGGCAACATTCCTAACACTGCAGGATTAGAAACTGCAGAATTGCTGAATTTAATTCAATTTTTTATTTATAATTCTTATGCGACATCATCAGCCTACAATCTTTCAGTTCGATTGCTAACAATGCTAGATGGTTTTTTTTCTATTTTCTCCTGTTAGAGTTCACCGCTACAATTGGTGTCAGATGTAGGATGCCATGTTGAAGTGATAAACAGATCATTTTATTTTCTACTCACCCTCGTGTCGAGTAAAGGTTGGGATTCTTTTCAGTAGTAATCTGTTCCTTTTTAGAGTTACACACAAAAATGTTTGTTCATTTTAATGTAGCGACTGGAGCTCAGTTGTCTTCGTCCAAAAAGACACTTAAAAACATCCAAATACCTCCATACTGCTCGTCTGTAACATCCCTCTTGTATCGAAGCCTCAACATGATTTTTTGTACTGGAAAAACAAAAATAAGTCATATTTTTTATCTTGTTTTTAGCGTTAGATCCCGGGCTATCAGTGCAAATCCTTCGTACTGACACTTGCGATGTGTTTGGATTAGGAAAGGAGCTAAGAGACTTATAACTTCCACTACAGAAGAGCGTAAAATATAAACTTATTCAAGTTTTTTCTGAACAATTCCTCATGTCAAGGCTTCAAAACAAGACAATGTCGACTCATTTTGGATTATTTTCAGAGTAATCTCTTATCTTTAGAGTTATAGACAAAAAATGTTTGTTCATTTTAATGTAGCAACTTGAGCTCAGTTGTCTTCGTCTTCATCTTCATCCAAAAAGACACTTCAAATGATAATATGTTATTTTTAGAGTTATAGACAAAAAATGTTTGTTCATTTTAATGTAGCAACTTGAGCTCAGTTGTCTTCGTCTTCATCTTCATCCAAAAAGACACTTCAAATCATAATCTGTTATATTTAGAGTTA